>NC_056626.2:72019900-72254900 GCF_002870075.4 Lactuca sativa | reverse complement strand
TTTTTTCTTAAATAACACGTCATCTATCATTTTTTATATTAATAATAAAGATCGTATTGTTATTATTATTTTCTTTAAGCTTATTTAAAAAAAAAATATTATATCGTATGTTTTCTTTGTTTGTAACATATTTTTGTTATGTTTCGTTTGTTAGGAAAGATATTTTGTAAGTCAATTTTTATGTATATTATAAAAGTTTAAGGGGATTAAATAGTTCATTTTAAATTTAACTTTTAAAATTATTAAAATAAAGAACAATTTTAAAAGAATATTTAAAATACATTACTATATTAAATTATGATGAAATGGTCAAACAAAATGCAAAAGAAACAAAGATATGTTACTAAAAATAACATATTCTAAAAGCTAAATTAGATAAAAAAAAAGGATCATTTTCTTACTCTCTCATTCAACCCGCTTCAAAAACTAATTGGTTACAATAAAAGCTTAATATGCTATTTTAAGAAAGATAAGTATATTCATTGGTGGGTGTGCGTAAGTGAGTATATTCTGAATGGAACCAACCATTCCATAGACTATAAGAATGAAACATCCAAATACAAAATCTAAATGTCTTTTGACAAATTAGAGAATTATAAACAAATAATACAACAAATAATCAGTATATTTTCTAAGTTTCTTAAGCTATTCCAAGAAACCAACACCAACCGGAACAATTATGCAAAAATACCCAAATAATCAGTTTCTCACATAATTGTTACAATAGAAGTGAGTTTGCCACATATTAAGCAATATAAAACTTACTTTAAAGTTAAATGTGTAATCAAATAATTAGTCTTTGATGTCCTGTTGGATTTGTTGAGGGGTAGACCAAGGACATTTACAATTTCAATATGCATTCTATTTCTTTATATAATTTGCAAATACAAAAGTTGCTTCTGTGTTTGTTATTGATTGATCCGCGAAAAGTAAAAATTGAAAATAAAAATTGTCAAAATCACCAAAATAATTGTGATTAGTGTAGACGGAAATGGATGATGATGGTTAGGTAATATAAAGAAACCAAGGGACTCAAAGAAAGACAAAACCAATAATAGATTACAATATGATGCGATGAAATAAAAGTACAAATGAAATTATTAATAGATTTATAGAGATGATGCAAGTAGTATTTAAAGAGATTAGAATTCTCAAAATGGTTAGTGAATTCTCAATCATAGAAATCATGAACATGGAAATAACCCACATGCCACGACAACATGAAGAAATCACAAAACATAAATGGTTAACTAATTCTCAAAGATTGAAACTATAAACTAAATCTTAGTTTTAAAACATATACAAAATAATATTAAATCATAAATACACCATATTATCCTTTTGTTATTAGTTTACTCAGCATCAAGGTCCAAAAATGAAGAAACATGTCAACACCTTTACTTAGAGTTAAGTGAATGCATCAAGGTCCAAAAATGAAGAGACATATCAACACCTTTACTTAAAGTTAAGTGAATACCCCAAAAAAGACCTAACCTTATCTCAATAAATACATAACACACATCATTCCCTTGCATCCAAAATAAGTTTTTGATAATCAACATCATTTTAGGCACAAAGAGCAGGTTATTATTAAATGTTTCAAAATAAATCTTTCTGGTTCTCACGAAAGCACCATAATGCATGATCTAACAAAATTTATTGCACTCTAAATCTTAAAACACACACAGATCAATGAAACTGAGAAAAAATAAGAACTTAAAAATTTTACACATACCTGATATGGGTTTTCATTCTTTTCTATTTGGCGACCACAAGCTCATCAAGATCCAGATCCATCACTATTAATCTAGCGTCCTCTTGGTTGATATGCATACAGATAGGGATGAAAGTGGGTCTAAACCCAGAACGGATGGAACTGGACTTGAAAAACCTGAAACCAGTTAGTTTATAGAACCGAAAACCAGACCGATATATAGGAACCAGTACCGGGTAAAGTGGGTCTAGAACTGGAAAACCCGAAAACATCAAAGTGGGTAGGTTGGAACCAGATAAAGTGGGTATAGAATGGAAAACCTAAAAAAACTGGAATTTTTTGGTAATTACGTTCTACTTAGTGGGTTGAACTTTGAGAAATTTCATATTGATATCAGAACTTCGGGGGACTGTAAGGTATTGAATATGAAACCAAAATTGACAAAATTATAGTCTAAATCATGTACAAAATATAAACTACACTCTGGAAAAAACCACATGAAAATCCGACTTTAAATGAATGAGATATGCATGTGTTAACGTTTTCACAAAATTCAAAGTACAAAAACAAATAGTTGAAAAGTTGAAAATTTTCAGCTTTGATATCCCGACTTCGGGGGACTGTAAGTCATTGAATATTAAACCAAAAATGACAAAATTATAGTCTAAAATCATGTAAAAACTCTAAACTACAATTTTGAAAAAACCGATTGTCAATCCGACTTCAAACAAATTAGATATGCATGTTTTATAACTTTCACAAAATACAAAAAAGCTTAAAAACTAAAAAACTTCCAGCTTTGATATCTTGACTTTGAGGGACAATAAGTCAATGAATATAAAACTAAAAATGAAAAATTTATAGTCTAAAATCATGCATAAACTCTAAAATACACATTGGAAAAAACTATATGTTAATCCGACTTGAAACGAATAAGACATGCAAGTTTTAAATGTTTCACAGAAATCGGTTTCGGCCCCTAAAAGTGGTTCTAGTTCCTAACACCGGTTCCTGTTCTTAGACCCGACTTGCCTGGACCCGATAGACCCAAACCCAAAGTACCCGAAACCTGGATAAAGTCATTTTTTAAACCTGGAACTAGAACCGGTTCTATATATTCCGGTTCTAATGGTTCTGGTTCTGGTTCAATTCCGGTTCTGGTCTGGTTTTTCGGTTTTAAATCTTATCCCTACATATAGATCTGATTTTGTGTTCCTTGATATCGACAAGATCCTCCTTCTATTGGTTCAAAATCGATGAAAAACCATTACCAAAAATATATTTGGGCTCAATTGCATTTGTTAACATTACCTAATTGGAACTAAAGTAACATTACCTATTTTTGTCAAGCTTCCCATCTGGATCTTGTCTGCTAGGTTCTTTTCCTCCTCTACTTCCTTCAAACTAATAGCAATAGTGGTCAGTTGTTTGTCGGCTATCACAACCATTACCGACGGAACCTTCCGAGATGATGAATTGCATAAGAAACCAGTGTTAATTCTTTGAATTGAAAAGAAATAAACGGGTTGAGGATGAGTTACAATACGAGTGTTGTCTTTAAAGACGATGAGGTGGGGGCGATGCATGGATAAGAGTGATCGGTAAGCATGGTGTTAGCGATGATAGGAAGGGTTAGGTTTACAGAGCATTGATCAGGTTTGGAGAGAAAATATATTTTCAGTTTTTGGAATTCAAATAGTCATTCTCCAATGTTCTGAGTGATTTAAACTACAATTGGGTGGACCGTGGATGAAGGGAAAGAACAAGTCTGTTGGAAAATTAATTTAATTAATTTCCAAAAAAAACTGGACTTTTTTCCATTTTTGAGCACGAATTTTGGACTCTAAATATAATAAAAACAAGTTATTGATTATATATTTGTGTTCTCCTCCGTGATATCTACGTTTCGATATATCACACGTACAAAACGAATTAAAAATGAATGAGAAATTACTTGTCAAAGTAGGGCAATTAGAAGAGAAAATAAAAGAGTTAAGTGGGTTTAAAACTCATCCCACATTAGTGGGAGAATGAAAAGGAAATTGGTTTATAACTACAAAGACTAGCTACCTTTGTAAGACTTATTAGAACCAAGGCTCTCTTTTGCGCACGCAGGGGGTGCAAATGCGAGCCAAATTGGCTTTGAGCCACTGAACTTGTGTGCGAGCGCGTCCTGTGGGCACGAATGCACCACCGGTCGACCAAAAAAGTTCAAGGACCTTTTTTTGCATTTTTTTTCCTTTTGGTTAACAGTTACGAATACGAATTAAGAGTAATTAATCATAGATTTCGGTTTTGATTTCTTGATTAATTTTCTTATTTAATTTTGACAGTTATGATTTCGTTTTAATTGCATCGGTTACATTGGGTAGTATATATACAATGCATATGTGACTGATTCCAGACACCGGATGAAACGAAATCACTCTCTTCCTCTCTTACGCTTCTGCTTCATCTTTTCTCTCTTGCTGCAGCCAAGGTATAATCTGGGCCAAGTGAGGGTTCGAGTAATCTAGAAGAATTGCTTTCTGCTGTTGTATCCTGAGAAACAAACACCCATATAGAGTGAATTTGTTTTAAGGAAACTGTGTTAAACACAGGCCTCAGTCAATAATTTTTGTTGCTTTTGTTCTTTTGTACAATTTTGAGTTATATTTTCCTAGCAGTCTTAAAACAAATCATCTGTACGAAACGAACTGGAAAAAATATTATTTATGTTTCATCTTAAAAATGAATTTTTTTCCTCCTTCACACTTGCAGAATCTGTTTTCAGAAATCATTTTCTAAGACATTTTCTGTGTATTTTTTCTGGTTTTTTGTTTACATTTATCTAACTGTTTAAGGATATTGCATCCATAATCTGTTACTGTTTTCAGAAACTATTTTCTAAAATAGTTTTCAGATTCTTTCTTTTGTTTCACAGCCTTTCAGAACCTGTTTTTGGTAAATAGACAATACTTAACAATTTAGTTGTTATTGAATTTTAATCTTTAACAGTTTTACATTTGCTTCCTTTTGTAGCATGACTACTGGTGAAGGTTCCTAACCACCAAAACCTAATGGTACTCCTAATGCTCAAGGAGCTCCAATGATGACCATTCCGATCAATCATGCTGAGAAACCTAAGAAGTTCACTGGACTGAACTTTAAAAGGTGGCAGCAGAAGATGCTCTTCTATCTCACCACATTGAATCTTGCTAGATTCTTAACTGAAGAGGCTCCTCGGATGCCCGAAGGAGAAGGAGATGTGCAAGATTTAACTGCTATTGATGCTTGGAAACATTCTGATTTCTTGTGTAGGAATTATGTTTTTAATGGCCTTGTTGATTCACTTTATAATGTGTATTGTATAACAAAGACAACCAAAAAACTATGGGACTCATTGGACAAAAAGTATAAAACTAAAGATGTCGGGACAAAGAAATTTGTGGTTTCCCGATTTCTTGACTATAAAATGGTGGATGGCAAAACTGTTATGTCCCAAGTCCAAGAACTACAAGTCCTCCTACACGACATGCATGCCGAGGGTATGGGGTTGAATGAGCCTTTTTATGTTGCTTCCATGATTTAGAAGCTACCCCTAGTTGGGTTGATTCCAAGAATTACTTGAAACATAAGAGAAATGAGATGTCCATTGAGGACCTTATTGTTCGCCTTCGAATTGAAGAGGACAATAAGATAGCTCAAAATAGTAGTTATACCCCTACTTCTGAGAAAGATAATGTGGTGGAGCATGGTCAAACTTCTGGGAAGAACAAATCTAGAATGGGCAAATTCCAAAAGAAAGGCAAGGGTTCAAACTCGGGAGCCAAAGGTGGAACTTTTAAGAAAAAGTTTCATGGAAACTGCCATAACTGTGACCAACGGGGTCATCGAGCTGCAAATTGCAAGCTTCCAAAGAAGGCTAAGGAGGCAAATGTTATGGCGAAGATAACCAAAGATGTGTTTGACATAGATCTTGCAGCGGTTATTTCTGAAGTTAATCTTGTGGAGTCCAGTCCAAGGGAGTGGTGGATTGATACGGGAGCTATCCGTCATGTTATCTCAAATAGGGAATGGTTCATGTTGGGTCGTGTTTTGTGTAATGAGTTGCGTCGATTGGGCTCGTTAGCTAGTCCATTTTGTATCTCCAGTATGGGCCTGTCCATCCGTGAGTTTAGTAGGATTTAGTATATATAGGAGCTTGCATGCATCCTAGAAGGTAACTATAGAATAGAACGATCAGAGTATTATTTCAGCAAGTTTATCGTTATCGTTCTTGTAACCCTAATTTCCTCTACAGCGGAAGTTCTTAGTCGAGCTCTGCTGAGGATTGTTTGATCTAATCATTCGACACATATTGATCCATACTTGTGTTATTTACTGCTTTTACATCCATTGCATTACCTGTTAAGAAGATCTAATCGATCTTTAAGTTTATTAATAACTTATCAATTGGTATCAGAGCAGGAGGCTGTGTAATTCATACACATCTTTTCTGTGAAAAAGGATGCGATTAGGGTTATTCCGCATTAACTAATATTTATTGAGCCGTCATCCCATAATTGACGTAACTCAGCATTTATTTGTTTTGCCCTAATCTTATATATATATATATATATATATATATATATATATATTACAAGTCTGATCTTTCAAACAGGTTACGATCAAGCATGGACGAGTCACAATCAAATCCCATAAACATCTCAAATAGCATTGGATCAACGACGAAGATTCCTATCCTTTACACCTAGGATTACGAAGTCTGGGCACATCAGTTTGAAGATTATGTCATTGGATCTGAAGAAAATGGATACCTTATCTGGGAAGCAATCGTGTCTGGACCATTCGCTCATTCAGCAACGTATAGAATCATTAAAACACAGAAAGAGTATAATGATCTGTTGAAGGACGTAAAAGATATTGCTCAAGACGAAAAGGATAAGTTTCAGTGCAATATTAAAGCATTGAGACTAATCAGATTCGCTCTTCAATCAGATACTTTCAGGCTAGTGAGTTCATGCAACACTGCCAAAGAAATATGGGATAGGCTAAGAGAGTTATATTCCACAGACGAAGATCTGGAGCATTCCATTCAGACCCTACTTTTATCTGAGTTTGGAGAATTTAAGCAGAATCCCGAGGAAACTGTTACTCAGACATTCGATCGCTTCAATCATCTTCTCAGTAAGATGATTAAACACGATATTGAAAGGATGTTGATTGAACAAAAAGTTACATTTTTGAATGGTCTTAGATCTGAGTGGAGAGCGGTTATGTCCACTGTTAAAGCTCATGAGCAATTCAAATCTTATTCATTGGCTAAGCTGGTAGGAATTTTGAAATCCCAAGAAAAGATTGTCTTGCAGGAGAAGAATGTGGTTTCTAGCTTGGGTTCCTTGGCCCTTCTTTCAAAAAGCAAAAGTGTGATGGAAGATGAAGACCTTAACTTAGAAGACTATAACCTTACCTTTGAAGACTATGCAATGATGGTGTCAAATCCAAAGAAGTTTATTAAGAAAAGGTTTCCTACCAATAAGAACCGAAATTGGCAAGGAAGCTATAGTTCTGAAAAAGTGAGGGAGGAACCGAAGGCAGAAGAAGCAAAGAAAGAGCCGAAAGCTGAAGGGGATTCTGGAGTGAACTGCTATTACTGTGGAGGAAAGAAACACTATGCTAAAGATTGTGTCCTAAAGAAAATGGCAGAAAAGGATGAAGAAAAAGATGAAGAAGCTGTGTTGATGAAAAAGCTGGAAGAGATCAAGAGAAAGAAAACTGCTGCTAACCCTTCTATGAATACTTTAATTGTGCAGGGTTCGGTAGCGGATGATGAGTTCGGTGGCGTGGAGGTCTGGTCAACCGACTCTGAGGATGATGAAGTCAGAAAGCCATCCCATGGAAAGGCTTGTGTTGCGAAAGGTGAAGGAAGCGGTGGAAAGTGTTTGATGGTGTCGGATGTATCTCAAATGAGGGGATACAACACAGACGGTGGGAATGAAGACATAAAGGAGCGAGAGGACTTGTGCTTCACAGCAAAGCCTCTCAGCGTGCAGTTTAATGAGCTGGATGAATTAATCAAGAAGGTACAATCCATTTTTGTTTCATTCAAAGTCCCCCAAAATTCATATGAAAAAGAACTAAAAAATGTAAATTCAAGAATCTCTCATCTAGACAGCAGTTTAACTCAAACACGGGTCACCAATTCTAACCTGACTGACCAATTAAGCAGGGTGTCTTCAAAGAGTGAGGAACAGAGGATGTGGATAGAGCTGAAGGAGTCGGAGTTGATCAAATCCAAAGACGAAAATATTTATTTACAAAGAGACAATTTAAAACTTTTGAAACAAAGAAATGTGTTTTGTTTGATTGCTAAGCGTCTTTATTCTAACATCACTCAACTTCATCTTAACTGTGAAATAGGACAGAAAATTCATCGCATGATTTTGCCCTTTCTTGAGTTTAAGGAAGATGAAATTGACGCAGAAGCATATAATTGTGAAAGTGTAGTTTCGTCTGAGGATGTAAATCCGACGTATATGTATGGTCTAGACAAAATCGAATCTTTCATAAAGTCCAAGGACCATAAGGACATGCTGAAAAATCTTTTGGATGAAAATGACAAACTGAAACTAAGGACCGAAACCATACAAAAGTTTGACTCATTGAATGCCAACTTGAGCTCAGAAAATAAAATTGATGTTGAAAATGCATCTGAGCTTAATGAAGATGATGATATGAGTGAAATTTCTGTAGAGGATGAAATTGATTGTTCTGAGTTTGTCAAGAGCGAACCCGAAAACCACAAAAATCTTATTTCAGAAAATTCTGTGGAGTTTGCTTGTTTGTCCCACCAAAAGTCCCCGATTCTTGAAGAAAAAGCTGTTGTATACCAAAAGGTAAGGACGACTCCAAATCAGGTATATAAGGTCACAGGAGTAACCGAACATCAGACAGCCGAACTCACAGCCATTGTAAATGAAGATAATGCTGATGGCTGTGATGAGTTCTTCTGGTCTGCCCCCATCGACAATGCTGATGAAACCGTTGGTCTGTCGGAACGGACATCCTGGAAAACCAAAGGCAGATATGTGCCAGAGCCTTTGAACAAGCCTGATAACTTCGACGTGCCAAGTACTAGTGGTACAAAAGACGTTCCTGAAGAGAAAGGAGTTCCTGCAGAAAAAGTCACTCCTTCAAGCGAAACATCATCAGTTCAGAGTGAACCGGCAGACAAGAAGCAAAAGCAAAAAGCCGACATCCATCGACAACCGAAGCAAGTAAAGAATCAGAAGCAGCAAAGGAATCAGAGATACAAGAAAAATCTCTATGAACGAAAACATTTTTCGCGATCTCAAAACACCCATTTCTCTTATCATGACAGAAATCCAACGTCAGAGAAAAATGCTGTTAGGAAGCAAGAAAGTAATAACAACCAAAAGGAAAGGTTCGGTTCTGAGGATCACAATAACCGAAAGGAAAGGTTCGGTTCAGAGAACACCAGCTACCGAAAGCAAAAGTTCGGTTCCGAGAGCAAAAGCAATCAAGGTTCAAGGTTCGGTCCCACTAATAATCAAAAACAAAAGGGACACCTAAAACCTCAAGTCAAGAAAACTTCTCAGTCTAACATCTCTCATTCTAATTCTAAATCCAATTCTGTTCATACTCAAAATCCAAAATCTTCAACAAATTTGAAAGGAAAATCGAAGGTTTCCTCAGTCAAGACTGATCAAAAGCATTCCAATGTCCCAGTGTCTAAACCTGAATCCAAACCGTCTGTAACAAATCCCAATAAAATTAAGGTTTTCACCATTAAAAAGAAAGATGAAACAACTTTAATAAAAAAGAACATATCTTGTTGACATCTCTCTTACTATTCCTGTTCCTGTGAAAGGCTCACGTGGACCCAAGAAACTTTGGGTTCCTAAATCTGCTTAATTTTTTCAGGTTATCAGCGACGAGCAGTTTGACGAAGAATGGTATATTGACAGTGGCTGCCCACGTCACATGACAGGAAGGAAGGAAGAGCTGAGGGAATTTCGGTCTCTTTCAAATGGTGGAAATGTCAAGTTCGGGAACAACTCATTCGGCACTATAAAAGGCTATGGAATGATAACAAATGGAGATTTCACAATCAGAAAGGTTGCATACGTTGAAGGACTACAGCACAACCTCATTAGTGTATCTTAGCTTGTTGGAGGAACCGGTCTCAAGGTCTCTTTCGACGATGAGGGTTCAGAGATAATTGAAAAGAAAACAAAAAGAGTAATTCTCAAATCGGAGCGCAAAGGCGAAAGGAAATCCAACTATCTGCCTGTTATCCAAAGCACAATCTGACGAAAGCTAGCTGTGGCACCGAAGGATCTCTCATCTCAACTTCAAGGATATCAACAAACTTGTCACAGGTGGTCATGTTCAAGGTCTTCCATTGCTCAAATTCGAACAAGAACATTTATGTGCTGCATGTGAAATGGGGAAGCAGAGTCGTCAAAGTCACCCATCGATTGTAAACACTAAAGTTGTTGAACCATTAGAGTTAATTCACATTGACTTGTGTGGTCCATCATCTATCGAAAGCATCAGCGGTAGCAAGTATATTCTTGTTATTGTTGATGACTTTTCACGTTTTACATGGGTGTTCTTTCTGAAGCACAAATCTGAAGCAACTCTCAAGCTAAAGACGTTTATCAAGCAGGTTGAAGTGCAGCTGAGGAAAGTCGTTCGCAACATCAGGAGCGACAATGGGATGGAGTTCAAAAATAAAGAATTCGAAGACTTCTTGGCAGAAAAAGGAACCAGTCACAACTTCTCAGCTCCCTACACCCCTCAACAAAACGGAATTGTCGAAATCCGAAACCGATCTTTGTGTGAGGCGGCCCGAACCATGCTAAGTTTTGCTTCTTTACCTTTATATTTTTGGGCTGATGCTATTGCTGCAACATGTTTTACGCAGAACATGTCCTATCTCAATAAACGCTTTAATCTCACTCCTTATGAGATCATCAACAACAGGAAACCAAATGTCAAATTCTTCCACATATTCGGCTCACGGTGTTTCATCTTCCATTCCAAAGAACATCGTAACAAGTTTGACGTGAAAGCCGATGAAGGGATATTTCTGGGATACTCTCTCACTTCGAAAGCATACATGGTTTTGAACAAACGGTCGAGGAAGATTGAAGAAACTTATTATGTGACCTTCGATGACTGCTATGTCAAAAAGCTGAAGGCCGGTGAAGACACAGTAAGAGAATTTTTTTCTCAAACAGGCCAAGTCACAGCCTCGATTGCAAATCTGTTTGAGAAGTTTGTTGAGTTATTCGATGAACCAGAGAAGGCCACTCTCTCGGAAGCTAGTGCAGCAGACAACAAAGTAGATCATCTGAAGCAACTCATCGAAAATGCTGCCAAGCAAATGAATGAAGGAGGATCAAGTTCCAACGACCCTCCACAGCACGATGCTTCAATTGAGGGGGAGGATCCACCTTCTTCTTCACAACCGTGCTCACATGTTGAGGGGGAGAAGTGTTCTCCAGCTGCTCCCGAACGCCCAACTGTACCCGAAAGCTCAACACCACCCGAAACTCCTGTAGCTCCGGAAAGTCAAGATATACCTGAAAGCTCATCTGTCGAGGGGGAGAATGTTGATATGTTTTATGACGATGATAGTCAATATGAGCTAGAAGAGATGGTAAATGCTGAAATGGATCCATCCTATGATCCAAATTACCCTCCTCTTGTCAAATGGACCAGAGATCATCCTGTTTCACAGGTTGTCGGTAATGTCTCTGAAAAGGTCCTGACCCGGTCTCAACTAAAGGCAAAGCAAACTTCCTTATTTTCAAAAGTAGAGTTATGTATGTTTAACTCCTTCGTCTCAAAAGTTGAACCAAAGACAGTTAACACTGCTCTTGATCACTCCGATTGGGTTCAAGCTATGCAAGACGAACTTAATGAATTCGAAAGAAATAAAGTTTGGCGCCTCATTCCAACTCCTCCAGATGCCTCGGTTGTTGGTCTCAAATGGGTCTTTAGAAATAAGCTGGACAAGGAAGGCAATGTGATTAGAAACAAAGCTCGTCTAGTGGTGAAAGGATATTGCCAGGAGGAAGGAATCGATTATGAGGAAACTTTTGCTCCTGTGGCTAGGCTGGAATCTGTTCGAATATTTCTTGCCTATGCTGCACACAAGAACTTTGAGGTCTACCAAATGGATGTAAAGTGTGCATTTCTAAATGGAGAGCTCGAAGAAACGGTGTACGTGGAGCAACCTCCTGGATTCGTCAATGAAAAATATCCCAACCACTGTTATATTCTAGACAAAGTGGTATATGGACTGAAACAAGCACCGAGGGCCTGGTATGAAACGCTAACCAAGTTTTTAAACATGTCCAAATTCAAACAAGGTTCGGTTGACCCAACCTTCGTTCGTAAGAAGGAAGGTAACCACCTTATGATTGTTCAAATCTATGTCGATGATATCATCTTTGGCTCAATGAATCCTAGCTTAACGGCTGAATTCAGAAAGTTGATGGAGACTAAATTTGAAATGAGCTAAATGGGTCCAATTAACTTTTTCCTTGGTTTAAATATTAGTCAGGGACCCGAAGGCATCTTTATTAACCAGGAAGCTTACACAAAGACTCTCCTTGCTAAATTTGGCATGATGGGAGACTCAAAGGTTAAAGTTCCAATGACGTTCGACACCAAGCTCACTCCCTCCTTGGAGAAACCAACAGTCGACATTACGCTATATCGCCAAATGATCGGTTCTTTAATGTACCTTACTGCTAGCAGGCCTGATATAATGTTTTCTGTTTGTTACCGTGCTAGATTTCAGGCAAATCCTCGTGAACCTCACATGCTTGCAGTGAAGAACATACTCCGGTATCTCAAGCGAACTACCTCTCTCGGCGTATGGTATCCATCCAACTCAGGTTTCTTCGTTCAAGCCTATTCAGATGCAGACCTTGGAGGTTGTGGACTAGACAGGAAAAGCACCACTGGAGGCTGCCAATTTCTTGACAGGAAGTTGGTTAGTTGGCAATCAAAGAAACAAACCTGTGTGTCTCTGTCTACCGCTGAGGCAGAATACATCGCAACTGCTTCCTGTACTTCTCAAGTTATTTGGATCCAAAGCCAACTCAGGGACTATGGACTCAATATGAAAAAGATCCCACTATATTGCGACTCTGAAAGTGCAGTTAGGATCTGTCATAACCCAGTGCAACACTCGAAGACCAAGCACATAGCACTGAGGTATCACTTCATTAAGGATCATGTGGAAGATGGGAACGTCGAAATACACTTTGTTCGAACCACTGATCAACTGGCTGACATCTTCACCAAAGCTCTTCCTGAAGCATCTTTTAACAAAATACTACAAGGGCTAGGTATGATGGAATCAGAGTCAGTACCAAAAATTACCTCTTAAAACTCAAAAGCATGAAGCGAAATAGACCGAACGTTCGGGTTCGGGTCTTGTGCTAATGTACCAAAATGAACCGAACGCTCGGGTTCGGTTGCATTATCTGCTTTTCGCTCATCACTCAAAGGTAGTTTCCTTGGTTGTAGATCTTATGTATAAATTTTCCATACTCGTTTCTCTTATTGTCAAAGTTATTCTCTTTTTCAAATCTATTTTCTTTGGCGACCGAAATCAACCGATCGTTCGGGTTCGGTTCCAAAATTTTTCTCACCCGAAATAGACCGAACGCTCGGGTTCGGTTCCAAAGTTTTTCTCAACCGAAATAGACCGAACGCTCGGGTTCGGTTCCCAATTTTTTTTTGTGTGTCTTCATTTTTTTTTATTATCAAAAATTACAAAAATATTTTTTTTCTTTCATAAATTCAAAAACTCCGGAAATATTTTTTTTTTACCTTGGCTTTCATTTTTTTTATTTTTCTTTATTCTTTTTTTTGTGTGGGTATATAATTTCATTAGCTAAGTGTCCCTAGAAGCATGCTGCTGTATGTGTCCAAAGCCTCACCTGATTCTGAATAATAGGCCTTACTGACTTGGTATAAACAAACCTTGTCTTCCCAATTAGGCTTTCTTATTTATTCTAATCATGAGCTACCCAACTCTCTTCTCACATGAGATATGAGTTTTCTGCTTGGTCCTAATCTTTATAGCAGAGGTACTTTGATTTCTTTACACCATCTATGTTGCATTTCTCCATCACATTCGCTTCACAAACGTAACCCTTGAGACTCTCAGAAATTACCACTGAGGTTTATGGTTGCACAATTTCTGTGTTCATGATCTTAGCTTCGTGTCACTACGTGCTAAGTGAAACCCAAAATTCAATACCCATTATGCATTGACGATGAATAATTAATTTGCTCAAGCTTTCACTAATGAATTGACGAAGGTACCACATGAAATCTCTAATTTTCTTTTGAGTGATTTCTATGAAATTGTTAACACCCATAACATTTCTTCCCTTGGAATCCAGTTTTAATTTTTGTTGAGATTTTATAAATTTCCTAGCCAAATTAACATTATCTCCAACCTACTTGTTTAACAGACTACACCGGTCTCAGAAGTATTTCGTTCGATTTCTGTCTTATATCAAGATTAGGAATTTTGAATCAAAGTGATATCCACCCTCATAAGCCTAATTAAAAGAAGCCTTTCAACACTTCTTAATAAGTGTCTGATCGCTATTCAACGGGAAACCACACGAACACTTTAAAGTCTCTCTTGACTTTGAAGGAAGAGATTCGTGCCCGAGATCATTTGTTTCGTGTCTTTATTGACATCACATATTTTCCCAAAAGTGTTGCTTTATTTCTTTTCTTTTACACCCTAAGCACGAAAATCTTTGATTTTCCTAAATTCAGGTTCTATTAATTACAAGGCATTTTAAATGGATTGTTGATTTATTAAAGGATGTGGTAAATATTGATCCACGTGGGAGAATTTTTTTTAAGATGTTGTTTTATTCTAAAGAGATAAGATGACGACATGATGACTCAGGCGGGAGTCTAATCGATTTGATTTCAAACGGCGCAAGAGGGACGCGTGCGAATCTGAACCGTTTCATCTCCAAACGGCGCCTGATGGGAAGGCGTGTTATTAGGGGCCTGACATTCTCTCTCATGCGTGATCATCGGCTACCCCAACTATCACGCATCAGTCCACTCCGAAAAACCCTTCGTTTTTCAATAGAAGATTTGGGAAGATCTCTCTCTCTCTCTCCTTAAACCACAGTATAAAAGGCAACATCCTCCACCGTTTATCTTTTTATTGCAATTAAAATTCCCAGAGAGCAAACAATCCCTCAACCTTCTGTGTTCATCATCTCCTCCACTTTCATCATAGCAATGGCAAATTCTTCCTCAGTTCATGCAACATCCCACATTTTGCCCATCCGCCCACAGCAAAGCTTGATCATCGATTTAACTCCTCAATCGTATGACGCATTCATGTTCCCCATCATCGAGTGTCTGAAGTTTTCTCCAATCGCTCCTGCACTTATCAGGGCTGAAACTGTTCCGATGGAATTCTTGTCACTGATCTTTGCCACCGCTCACTACGACAAGGTTGTCGACAGAATATTCTTTGATATCTTTGAACACAAGGCGTCGATTTCAAAGCAGCGATTTTGCTCGTTGTTAGGGTTTGACGCAGATTCTTCCAGGGTCAATCCGGAATCCATCCTCATGGGTCATCTGTTCAACATGTTCTACAACATGGGATACACGGAGGTGCTCACTGTTTTGTTCAAGGGTTTATCTGAACGAAGCGCCGGGTCTGATGGAGCCAGCCGTTTATTTCTCTCCATCATGTATGGTATCTACAATGGCATCAACATGGACTATGGGTCTGTTCTGTGGCAACAACTCATTCAGATTCTCTCCTCCACTTCCAGACATTCAGAGATTTCGTATGCTCGATTACGGACTATTATCACGAAATGGGTGATGGACAACTACCACGTCTCCATTGTCGCTGGTGCTCCAATGTCTTCAATTGGTACCTTCCATACCACGAAGATCATTGTGTCGGATGCTTCAAAATTTCCGTTCAACGGGTCTATTCCGGAAATGATCTATGGTGATGTTCCGGCTGACAGCAGGATCATTCAGACGTATAAAGAGTTTAGACGTTTTGGTCCGAGGGATCTTACTCCGGAGATGCTGAAATCCATTCATGATGCCGACAAGCCTGCTCCAAGAGGCAAGAAGGCTGATAAGGGAAAACAAGTGGCCAAGGGGGCGAAAGGCCCGTCTCCAAAGAAGAGGAAACCCACCAGAGCTGCTCAGTCTCCACAGCAGAAGAGGAGAAAAACCCAACCGCGACGAAAGTTGATTATCGCTTCTTCCTCAAGCGAGTCTGAGGGTGATAATTCTGATTCTGAAGGCTATCAACGTGGTAACACTCCACCACGATCTCCAACTCCTGAAGTTCATGTCTCTACTTCTCCAATTTCCTCTCCACCTAAAACCATTCCTATTTCTATTCACCCCATAACTTCCACTACTCAAATACCACCAACTTCCATCCCAATACCAACACCAATATTCACCGAAGCAACCACAACAACCACTGCAGATGTTAGAACGAACGTATCTGATACGGGGGTTCATACTGACGCACCTAAATCTACCTCAGCACCCGAAACCACCCCAGCACCAAAACAAACAACCCAACCCGAACCTACCCATACTACCGAACCACCAGCTTCACCACCACCATCAGAGGGAGAAGAACCATTCCTTGGCGGGGAGAATATGACTTTTGACTCGGTCTACTATAGCCCGTTTCAAGTACAAAGTGATGACGATGATGACGCTCCTATCACCAAAAGGCATCTCCAGGAGCTCCATGATAAAATTGACTCTCTCATCGCCTCATCTTCAACTTCTCAGTCATCCCTATCTGAAGCTGCAGTTCAGAAAATTGTTGACGCTTTCTCCAAAGCTCAGCAAGCTTCACTTGCTTCTGCAACCACCGCCATAGATGCCTCTACCAGAGCTTGTCAGGCAGCGACCGAAAAAGTCGATAAACTATTTACTGATGCCTCTTCCCTATTGAAGTCTTTACAGGAGAGTGCCAACGCCGCCAAGACTACGCTGGAACCGATTGTCCACCAGCTAGCAACATCAGTCGAAACTGAGTTGAAGTCATTCGCTTCTCTTCGTCAAACAATTTCTGACGACAACTCAGCTTTCCGAACAACCATCGAGGAACGTCTCTCCAAGCTTCAAGAAGATTTGGCTGCCGAGAACACTCTCATGGATGCTCTCGCCAGGAAGACTACTGCTCTGAAGGTCAAGAGCATTCAACTCTCCAACTCTCAACAGGAGATTGAATCTCTTCGATCTGAAAGGGAGGTCATCAAATCGTGTGTTTCGGATGTCCACTCTGCCATCTCCAACATCTTAGAAGCACATGATCCAATTCTTAACTACACTGTGAGGCGTGACCTTGCAGAGAAGCTCGCTCCCGCCCTCGCCCTACTCAGCAAAATCGAAGGGCTCCTTGATTTTGTGTCCATTCCGAAACAAGGGGGAGAGAAGGAAACAATGTCTCAACCACCTCCTACTTCCACAGCTACTCACACTACCGAACCTCCTCCAGTAGGCCAAGCCTCTGGTTTCGGTGGGAAAGACAAAGGCAAAAATATTGCTGAGGAAGAAGAAGAAGAAGATAAAGAAACAATCGCCGACTTGTTGAAGCGAAAAAGTCGACGCAATGAGGCTGACATCAGTGCTCGTGTGGCAAGAGAGGCTGAAGAAGCCGAACGTAAACAGAAGGAAGCCTACGACCTTCTTGAGAGCAGGAAAACTCTGTTTCCTTCCTGGACTCTTGAGAGGATGATTAAAGAAGCCATTGACACACCGAGTATCTTGTGGCTGGAACCTATGATCTCTTTAGATCGTTCCAATACTGTCGACTCACAGTTCGACATGCCACTGATCCGAAAGGCTTTTATCTTTCATGCCTTTTCCAACGTTGCAGAATTCCCTCATCCTCATCCTCAGGTTGATCGGGATCTAATCGATTTCTATCTGAAGGCTGCTCAACCCCAATATCAGACTTGGAGCGCTCAGAAAATTGTCAATGTTCGGGTCTTGAAGCCGTACAGTGAAGGTAACTTCATCAACGTTCGGTTCAAGGTACTTCGGGGATCTGCCAAATCAGAACATACTATTTCCCTTGCAGATCTTCCCAACCTTAATCCCCATGATTGGATTATCTTGCACAACATCCTTCTCACCAACGAAGCTGAATACGGTCCGATCATCGACCATTTCAAGAGGATGCTTGTGTGCTACATCATGGAAGTTGCATTGATGGATCAGGAGATTGCAAGCGTATTTAAGAAGAAACCTACAATATCTCCTGTTGGCTCTGCCAGTGATCTCAACCAAATGCAGATGGGGAAGATTGACTCGAGGAGGAATTCGGTCATGTTTACCAGAAACGAAGGACAGAAATGTCTTTTCGCCTTGGCTGACAAACATCTCTATATCACTGCATGTTTGGAGCACGTTTTGGGGATCATACATAGATGCAAGCAGAACACAGCGGATGATATCAAGTACTTTGATGATATGATTCAATGGTACATTCGGTTCAGACAGACTATTCTCGCTCTTATCACACGTCTGTTTGATACTGTACAGAAGGCTCCCGCTGCTGGCCCGAAGAAGAAGTAGTCTCGCTCCAATTTGACGCAAAGGGGGAGATTGTTGGGTTGTGTTTTGTGTAATGAGTTGCGTCTATTGGGCTCGTTAGCTAGTCCATTTTGTATCTCCGGTATGGGCCTGTCCATCCGTGAGTTTAGTAGGGTTTAGTATATATAGGAGCTTGCATGCATCCTAGAAGGTAACAATAGAATAGGACGATCAGATTATTATTTCAGCAAGTTTATCATTATCGTTCTTGTAACCCTAATTTCCTCTACAGCGGAAGTTCTTAGTCGAGCTCTGCTGAGGATTGTTTGATCTAATCATTCGACACATATTGATCCATACTTGTGTTATTTACTGCTTTTACATCCATCGCATTACCTGTTAAGAAGATCTAATCGATCTTTAAGTTTATTAATAACTTATTAGTTCAGAAACTTCAAGGTTGTGGGTATGATGACAAGCTGTTCAAGGGAAACTCGGCCACTTCTGATATTTAAAGTGTTGGAAAGATTGTGTTGAATATGACGTCGGGAATAGAGTTGACGTTGAATGATGTGGTGTATGTACCCGAAATTCGTAAGAATCTTGTGTCGGGTTGGTTGTTGAACAAGCATGGTTTTCGCTTGGTGTTTGAGTCAGATAAATTTGTGTTAACCAAAAATGGTGTATATGTGGGTAAGGGGTATGCTGATAGGGGTATGTTCAAACTTTGTGTAATGGCTCTTAATCCAAGTGACAATGATAATGAAATGACTAACTCTTCTACTTACTTGCTTGAGTCTTCAAATATATGGCATGCTAGATTAGGACATGTTAATTTTGATACTCTTCGTCGTTTAATTAAAATCAATCACATACCACACTTTCATGTTGACTCAAAATACAAATGCAACACTTGTGTTGAATCGAAATTAACACGAAAATCTTTCAATTCCATTCAAAGGACAACCGAACCACTTGGATTAATTCACACTGATGTGTGTGACATGAAATCAATTCCATCTAAAGGACGAAATAAGTACTTTATTACTTTTATTGATGATTTCACTAAATTATGCCATGTCTATTTACTTAAAAATAAAGATGAGGCTATAGAGAAGTTTAAAGCGTATATAAGTGAAGTTGAAAATCAACTTAATAAGAAAATTAAAGTACTAAGAAGTGACCGTGGAGGTGAATATGTATCACCATTTGAGGAATTTTGTGCAAGTCATGGTATCATACATGAGCTTACTGCACCTTATTCACCACAAAAAAATGGTATGGCAGAAAGGAAAATCGGACCTTAAAGGACATGATGAATGCCATGCTGTTAAGTTTTGGGCCGCCACCCTCAATGTGGGGGGAAGCTATACTTTCAGCTAACTACCTTTTAAATAAGGTCCCATGAAATAAATCGGATAAAACACCATACAAGTTATGGTAAGGTATAAAACCATCCTACAAATACCATTGAGTGTGGGGGTGCCTTGCAAAGGTCGTGGTACCTGCATTCAAGGTGGTTAAGATAGGACCCAAGACTGTTGATTGCATATTTGTTGGATATGCACAAAACAGTAGTGCGTACCTATTTCTTATGCATGACTAAAAAATTCCAGAAATTCACAAAGGGACAATAATGGAGTCAAGAAATTCATTGTTCTTTGAGAATGTGTTTCCATGTCTTCATAAGGTTGAGACAAATGCTTTAAAGTTAATTCAGCACAAAGAATCCTCTTATGAAGAAGAAATAGAGGAAGAAATTGAGCCCCGTAGAAGTAAAAGGGCATGAATGGAGAAGTTGTTTGGAGATGATTTCTACACTTACATGGTTGAAAGAGAGCCTCATACTTTCAAAGAGGCAGTCACCTCCTCAGAAGGACCTCGATGGAAAGAGGCAATTAAAAGCGAAATGGATTTCATCTTGCAAAACCATACATGGGAGCTAGTGGATTTACCTCAAGGTTGCAAACCACTAGGCTATAAATGGATCTTCAAGAAGAAAATGAAAGCGGATGGAACCATTGACAAGTACAAGGCAAGACTAGTAATTAAAGGCTATAGACAGAAAACTGGCCTTGATTATTTTGATACGTACTCTCATGTCACATGTGTTAAATCCATTAGATTGATACTTGCAATTGCTTCTATAGGAAATCTTGAAGTACTTCAGATGTATGTTAAAATAACTTTTCTAAACGGGGATTTAGAAGAAGAAATCTACATGTTACAACTAAAAGGGTATGTTGCCCCAGGAAAAGAATCAAAGGTTTGTAAACTAGTGAAGTCATTATATGGGTTGAAACAAGCCCTAAAACAATGGCATCAAAAGTTTGACCATGTGATGTTGGAAAATGGATACAAGATTAATGAATGTGATAAGTGTGTTTATGTTAAAAACACAAGTGAGGGTTATGTTATCTTTTGTCCTTATGTTGATGATATGCTTATTGTTGGTAGCAATGATAAAATGGTTCAATCAACAAAGGACATGCTAAAGGGAAGATTCGGCATGAAGGATATGGGTTTAGCAGACGTCGTCCTTGGTGTGAAGATAACAAGGATTGCAAATGGACTTATTTTGAATCAACCCATTATGTGGATAAAATTCTTGAGAAGTTCAACTCCGGTGATACTACTGTAGCTAGGATACTAATTGATACAAGTCATCATCTAAGTAAAAATAGAGGTGAAGGAGTTATGCAAGTCGAATATGCAAGAATTATTGGTAGTCTGATGTACCTTATGTGTTGTACCAGAACTGACTTAGCTTGTGCAATAAGCAGACTAAGTAGATATACCAGTAATCCAAGTGATGAACATTGGAAGAGTATTAAAAGATTATTATAATACTTAAGATACACTCGCAATTATGGGTTGCACTATACAAGATATCTTGAGGTGATAGAAGGGTATAGTGATGCAAATTGCATATTTGACATTAAATACTCCAAGTCAACCAATGGGTTTTTGTTCACACTTGGAGGTGGAGCTATATCATGGAAATCTTCAAAACAAACAGTTATAGCTAGATCCATCATGGAGTCGGAATTTATAGCACTTGATAAAAATGGAGAAGAAGCTGAATGGCTACTAAATTTTTTGGAAGATATATTAGGATGGCCTAAACCAGTTTCGGCAATCTCAATCCATTGTGATAGTCAATCGGCAATTGGACGGGCGCAAAGTGCTATGTATAATGATAAGTCTCGACACATCCGTCGAAGACACAACACCATTCGACAACTACTCTCAACTGGAGTTATCTCAATTGACTATATAAGGTCCAAGGATAACATTGCGGATCCGATAACCAAAGGGTTAAACAGGGAGTCAGTTGCAAAATCGTGAAAAGGAATGGGATTAAAACCTATGAATGAATAAGTTATTGTGAAGGAGAACCCAACCTAGTTGACTGGAGATCCCAAGATCTACGTTCAATGGGACAACCTACTTGCATATAACATATATGGATCACTGTGGGGGTCAACCCCAACCCATTCCTATAAATAACAGTGATGCAGGTTAAGCTTATAGTAGTTGGTGATAAGTGGGAAATCATCACACTTTAGCTTTTAATGATTATGATATAATCACTTATGTGAGAGAGAAGTGGGGTCGCTTCAAAGGGAATTGAATGCGCAAGTTCCTAAGAGCTCTTACAGAACTAGGCAAGTGTCCATGACCAAAACGGACACATCAATGACAAACTAACTAGGTCAGGGAGAATCATGTGACACATGTATTGATTATTTACACAAATGGTGGAACAATTCAAGGATATCGAGTCTACTGGTCCGCTAGTAAAATAAATATGTATCTTAAGGGAAGGTTCAAAGGGTCAAACCTACCTATCATGTGCATGATTCAACTGTTGGATTTTACCTGAAGCAGCTTGGAATTGCGGATGCTGAAGCAATTTTCATTCATGTGGGGGATTGTTGGAAAATTAATTTAATTAATTTCCAAAAAAATGGATTTTTCCCCATTTTTGAGCACGAATTTTGGACTCTAAATATAATCAAAACGAGTTATTCATTATATATTCATGTTCTCTTCCGTGATATCTACGTTTCGATATATCACACGTCCAAAACGGATTAAAAATGAATGAGAAATTACTTGTCAAAGTAGGGCAATTAGAAGAGAAAATAAAAGAGTTAAGTGGGTTTAAAACTCATCCCACATTGGTGCGAGAATGAAAAGGAAATTGGTTTATAACTACAAAGACTAGCTACCCTTGTAAGACTTTTTAGAACCAAGGCTCTCTCTTGCATGCGCACGCAGGGGGAGCAAATGCAAGCCACATTGGCTTCGGGCCACTAAACTTGTGTGTGAGCGCGCGTCCTACGGGCACGAATGCGCCATCGGTTGACCAGAAAAGTTCACGGACCTTTTTTTTGCATTTTTTCCTTTTGGTCAACAGTTACAAAAACGAATTAAGAGCAATTAATCATAGATTTCGGTTTTGATTTCTTGATTAATTTTCTTTTTTAATTGTGACAGTTACGATTTTTTTGAATTGTATCGGTTACAATGGTTATTATATATACAATGAATATGTGACTGATTCTAGACACCGGATGAAACGAAATCATTCTCTTCCTCTCTTATGCTTCTGGTTCATCTTTTCTCTCTTGTTGCAACCAAGGTATAATCAGGGACAAGTGAGGGTTCGAGCAATTTAGAAGAATTTCTTTCTGTAGTTGTATCCTGGGAAACAAACACCCATATAGGGTGAATTTGTTTTAAGGAAACTGTGTTAAACACAGGCTTCAGTCAAGAATTGTTTTCTTTTATTCTTTCGTACATTTTTGGGTTATATTTTCCTAACAAAGTCAACATAAGGAGAGAAAGGAAACATATATGTGAGAGACGGGGCTTGGTCAAATACATGAAAGGCTCAAATGATATGAGATAATTCTTTGACTTTTTTCAATTGTTGATAAGATAAAGATTTAATTTTTCTGTATGAATAAATTGACTGTACAAATCCCATTATGGCCTTGTACCTCTTAAAATGCAGCCTTTAACTATATATATATATATATATATATATATATATATATATATATATATATATATATATATATATATATATATATATATATATATATATATATATATAGTTCTGGTGGAGACTCAAAAAATGGTGAGGATTGTCGCAATCCTCCACCCCCCATTTCATCATGGTCAAAAACATCAAACCCAATTCTTGACCGTAGTGCGTTTGAATGCGACCCACGTCTGTAATAAATAATACAGACTCGATGATTTAATCACATGCGAAGAACTTCCATGAAACTTCATTTAAGTGAGTTTTATTATTTATTTTCGTTTATTTTATTTTTTATATTTTTTTTAATTTAAAAGAAATCAAATTTTTAAGCAGATATATGCTCGGTTTTAACATTTTTTTCGTTATTTATTTATTTATTTTTCTAAATATATAACATTTCATTTTTTTTCGTTTTTTTTTTTCATTTTTTATATTTTTTATTATGTTTACTACATAGTTGAAGATACTAGTGCTTTTGTTTATTTTATTTTTTTTATTTTTTATTTTTATTGTTTTTTTTATTTTTTATACTATATATCGGTTTGAGTTTTTAGTGTTTAACAATTATAAAATTTTTAAAAAAAATATGATGGATCAAAATATTTTTTGTTTATATATATTTTTTGAATCATAATATTTTTGGATCATAAAATTTTTAGTCAAATTATTTTTGAATCAAATAATTTTGGATCAATAATATATTCAATTATTAAAGTTTGTCTTCATAATTTTTTCTATCAGTATATATTTTGAATCATTAAATTTTGAATCACAAAAGATATAATTAATCGTTATAAAATATTTCAGTGTAAATGCGTTTGTATCATCACAAATTATGAATCATAAACAAGTTGAATCAAAAGTTTTTTTGAATTGTAAATATTTTGAATCATCACATTTTGGATCATATTATGTTCAACAATTTTTAAAAAACTAACATTTCTTAAAATTAAAAATAAATATTTGAAAATTTGATTTTTTAAAAATTCTTTTTACAAAGTCACTAGTATTGAGTAGAAGTATTCTTTAAATTTTTATGATTTTTAGAGAATTGTTTCTAGGTGTTTACTCTATATATATATATATATATATATATATATATATATATATATATATATATATATATATATATATATATATATATATATATATATATCATGATTGTGCTCATTTTGTGGAGAATTAAATTTTAAGAAGTTTCATTTTTTTCAGATTTTTTTTTCAAAGAAAAAAAAGTTATGGCTAAAAAACGAAGTGGGTGGAAAAAAATTCACCAAATAAGGGCTTGACATATAGCAAAGAGACAAAAAGATGATTGGAGGGGGGGGGGGGGGGGGGGGGAAATGCCCATGCTGGGAGATTTTTTTTCCCTTTCTCCTTTTACATATTTAACCTCCAAACAATTATGCTTTCTAGAAAATATAAAACTCTTGCACATAATTACAAAATCAATCTTCTACAGTCATCACTTATTTTTGAGTCATCATTCGATCTAACTTATATATATATATATATATATATATATATATATATATATATATATATATATATATATATATATATATATATATACATCCCATAATTTAGGTCTAAAACTATAGATAGTCGATTAACCGCGAACTAAACTGTAGTAGGACATACAACATAGTACATTAATGATTTTAAGTACAAATGAAATCATGTTACTTATAAGTTCATTCGGGATACCTCAAAACGCTCGAAAAGTTGACTATCTTCATCAAACATGAAGCAATTCAAAATTCGGTGAGATTTGATGTCCTAAAAATCAAAATTTTGCATTTGACATTAATGGAGACCATGGGTGATCAAATTGGATAGAACATGTTCTCAGGATTCCGTAGATATAAAGAACGTCCAAAACATAGATCGTATGAGAATATTATGCATGTTTTAAGCTTTTAAGCAAGTGTATACCTGATTTTACCCGGTACCGGACATTATACTGCTCAGTTTGAGGTAGCTACATATCTCATAAATTAACTTTGAGCACTTTTTTGAACTTAGGCTTCAGTCTAGTATTTGATTTTACTATTCCAACATTTTCATCCCGGACCAAAATCGGATTCGCGAAAGCTAACGAATAAGAACCCAGTTGACACGAAACTTCGAACGATGTTTCACGGAGATCCGTAAATCGAATTTGAAATATGTTTGCATTTTTGGAATCATCATGACCAAACCACTTACCAGATATTTTTAAATATTTTTATAAGTTCTGGATCGATTGACATGCAAACTGAGATTACTTATGTGTGGAATAAGATAATGGGGACTCCAAGTTGGTAGACACCCATGCGTACATTGACCACCACAGGGAAAATTAACATTTTTTAATGGCTACCCCATACTGTGTACCTTTATATCATCACCCCCACACACAATCTCTATCTACATCCCATACTCATATGCTCTCTCGTCTCTCACTACTCTCTCTCGTCTCTCTCTCTCTCTCTCTCTCTCTCTATCTATCTATCTATCTATCTATCTATCTATCTATCTATTTATCTATCTATCTATCTATCTATCTATCTATCTATCTATCTATCTATCTATCTATCTATCTATCTATCTATCTATCAATCTTGACTCATCTCACTCATGCACCTATTCCTTCTTTCGTTCTTGAGTTTGACGAACCTAAAGTGTTGCAACCTCCGGTGATCTAGAGGTAGCCATTGCACTACCTTCTATCCTCCATTTCGCCACCAAACTCCACCGTAAACCCCTATATCTCTGCCCCCACTTTCATTTGCCTCCATCCTTGTTGACGAACATCAGAAAGATGTAAGACTAACAGTCAGGAGCGCTGCCTGCCACCACCATCTTAACCCACCTCCGCTTGTCCCGGTCACACAACACCACCTGCTACCATCATTTGCGACCTCCGCCATCATTCACCAACCTCCCAAACCTCCCTCTCGTCATCTACAACTCACCACTACCCCCTCAGCGACATTGCCACCAATAACGACGAGTGTATATGGGAAAACCGATCAAAGCAAGAGCCTCACTGGAGGACTTGACTGTGGTCATTTCAACGCCATGTGTGACAACCGACACCTACTGCTCTCCTCCCTTTTGCAACCATTAATCAACAAACCAAACTGCTAGTCACCACCACAGTTGACTGTTGTTGTTGTCTTGTTGCTTCCAGTTTGTTATTGCCGATGAAAAAGAGTAGACCCACAAAGGGTCGCTGGAAATGTGTGGTTGCCAGCTCTCCCTTCCTCGTGATTGATTAAACACCACCGAACCCCCCCTCCTCGTTTATGTTTTTGTTCATTCTCTTTCTCGATCAGTCAAGGGTTAAAGACCAACCCCCATTTTTGTATAAACTAACAAAACAACCCTTTGTATGTATAAGAAATACTAAATCATCCCCAATGGTTCAAACTAATCCAAATCAGGCCCCTAATGACTAAAATATTACAAAATCAGTCCCTACAATATTTAAAAAGACTAAAACCATCCCTTATTTATTTGTTAAACCAAAACAACCCCTTTAGTATGGAAATATTTCCAAATGGCCCCTGTGGTTAGATTCAACCTAAAAGGTGCTTATTGCGGTTTTTTATGTCAAGCTTCACCAAAATAAACCTAGATCGAGATCATGCAACTAGATCTCTATGGTGAATCCTTGGAGTGAGATACATATGTATAGATCTATATGGTTGACACCCCCAACTATAGTTGCTAGCCACAACCTCGACAGATCAATCAAATCGGGTGATAATTATCTTTAGTCTTTATCCACGACATCCTATGAAGCATCGTAAGGGGTTATATCTAGTCACATAGCTCGATTATAGGACTCACTTTAAGCATTAACTGGATCTCTTTATCAAGAAACCACATATTCCAGTTTCTCTATTTATTAAAGATGTTAAGCATGGATTTACTTATTTCTCTCTTTATCAAACATTTTAAGTATAGATTCACTTATGATTTCTCTGTTAATCAAACGTTTTAAGTATGAATTTACTTATGATGTCTTTTTTATCAAGCATTTTAAGTATGTATTTACTTATGATTTCTCTCTTTATCAAAGCTTTTAAGTATGGAATTACTTACAAATAAAATACTTTTTTGGTCCTTCTAAAAGTATCATTACAGTAGTTAGCAGAAAATCTATAACTCTCACCAACCAATATGTTGACACTCAAACTACATATATTCTTAAGAGATCGTTGAACCAGCTTTTAGCGAAAGGAATTATCATGGATTTCGGGTAAACTAGTTTTCTCTAGATTTTTTTATTTTAACCTATTTGTTAAGGTAATTCACGTACTTACTTATTATTATTATTTATAAGAACCATGTATTCAAAAATTAAAGTGGAATATAATTGTTGTGCTGTTATCGTTATGCTTGTGATGTATAATCACTTTGCATGTGATCCATGAACTAAATCGCAAAGCTCGACATGTTTAGGGTAATTTGGGCGTTTGGTCCCTAACTTATTTTTTTAACTAGAAAGGTCCCTACTGTTTGTTTTTGTTACGCATTAGATAGAAAATTTGATATTTCTTATAAACGTAAAAATAACATAGTTGTTGCTAGTTTATGTCATTATTGTAGTGTTCGTTGGATTCGTTTTATATTCCAAAAAATATACAATGCATTAGGATATGAAGTTTTATGGTAAACGTAGCATTACATAACCCAACATATCCATCTCATCATCTAATTTAATTACTAGGTGTCCATGTCAGAAATGAAACCGGTAAAATGTATGTTACAGGGAGAAAAAGGCCAAATCATAACGAAATTTTAGCTTGGGACTTATTCGAAAACTAGGGTAAAATAATGAGACTTTAAAGAGACCGCTAAACCGGGAAAGGGGTCAAATCATCATTTTTACCGGTAATTTATGCTTTTTCGTAAACAAATTTTAGTTTGGGATTTTTTCATAAATTATGGTAAAATTTTAGGACTTTTTCGAAGATTTCCATTTTTTATTAAAAGACAAATATATTAAAATTTATAGTATTTCGTATTCTTCGAATAAAGACTAAAATTGATAAAATATCTTATAAAATAAGTTTTTTATAAATAATATTTTAGTTTGTTGTATATTTACAATAAAATGTAGGGTAAATTGCACAAAAGTAATTACGCTTTAAAAAAGAATTCGATTTTGACATTGCATTATTTTTTTAAAAACATTTAGTCACTAAGTTTTTTAATTTTTTTGCAATGTTAACCACTTAAATCGATTAATTGAGTTAGTCGTTGATGTGGAATGATGATGTGTCTATTGGCAATTTTAGTGTCGGAACAAAAAAAATAAAAACACGAAGGGCACTCAGCATAAAAGGTGTGTCGTCTATGCATGTCGCTTTATAAAATATTCATGAAATGCACGTTCTCCATCTTTAATAGCTAAGGGGGGAAATAACATCCCAAAAAATTAAAACCCCGCCTTATTCTCATCTTCTAACAGCCGAAAACCCCTTCTCTTTTCCTTGACCTAATTAATGAAGCTCTGCAAATTCCATGGCCGCTTTGATATCTATAAATACTCTTTGAATCAGATCTAACCATAACTTTGCCCAAAATTCTTCAGATATGGTCCGTCTTCATCTTTTTATCTTCGCATATGGCCCATCTTCACATAATCAATAAAGATATTGGGGCTTTGAACCGGACCTCACATAATTCTTAGAGCTAACAACAACTTCTCATGCTTACAAGAGATCGTAAAAATGGTATGTTCAAACCCTTCCTGCATCTCGTTCTTCCCTTTCTTAATTATAGATCAACAACCACAGCCTCCAAAATACATACCTTCATTCTTCCTTTAATCGATCAGATGTCTTCTTCCCTATTAGAAAACGCGCCTCATGATCTCCTCTACCCTAAACTCGCTTTCCATCGTTCACCAGTCTTCACGAAATCGACAAGGGGTCTCCGCCCCCTCATCCACCTCTAACCTTCACCGCCTCTTTTGGCCCTTCTTCCCCTCCACCATGTGGATTGTGTCACAACTAGGAATTTTGGTGCCCTGTAACTACAACACCTATAACAACTATGAATCAATAACATGAAAGCATGCATGATGCTTATTCTATAACAACAAAACTTCATCAAATAATTCATTCTAGCACTACAAATGGTCAACAAAGAATTGGAAACCTTTGAAATCCCGGTTTAAGTCCATTTTGGACTAGGATTTCCTTATTTGGCCTAATGGACTAATAAGCTTCCAATTTATCCATCTTGAATCTAGAACTCTCTAGTGGGCCCTAATTGGACCCATATACATGAAACATAATATTTTGGGCCTTAATGGGTCACAACTAACTTAATTTAGCCCTAATAGGTCATAAAAATACCTTGATTTATTTGGGCCAAGCATCATCTAAATTATCTATAATGTGGGCTTAAGGGCAAAAAGCCCAAAAATTTCTTTCTCTTTTCTCCTCTCTCTCGGCCCAAACTACAAACCCAAGAAGAAGGGTTAACTTTTGCTAGCCACCTCATTTTTATTTTGTGGATAACTAGGCCATTTATTCATCATACATCCAAGCCCTCACTCATGTTTCCATGAACCCTCCCCTCTCTCTTTTTCCTTTGGCTGAGAACAAGAGAATAAACACACACACCTCACAAAACTCTCTCTAAATCACTCAAGAATCATCTACTATTCTTCATCCAAAATCTCGAAAATTTGGCTTGAAGTCTAAGGATTTTCATCAAGTAATTCATCATCTAAGGTAAGTTGATGACTAATCCATGATCTAGCCACTTCATTTCATCAAAAATCTCTTCTAAATCCATTCAATCTTGTGATCTTGCATCTTAGAAGCCTCTAAATTCGAGATCATCCAAGAGAGCTTACTAGGATCAAAATTTTCTCCACTCCTCTCTTCAAAACCGAAACCACAACTCAAGGTGAGGTTCATACCCTCTCTTTTCGGTTCTCATATGTTTTATGGGGGAGAATACAAGAAAATGTGTAGATCTATGTGTATGTGTATGCTATGTATGATTTTATGCATGTATGTGTGTGATTTTATGTGTTTTTGTGATAAATACGTAACCAAAATGGGTGTTAACTCGAGATCTATGACATGAGAAAGGAAACAAACACAATCTAAGTTATTTTACACTAAAAAAAATCAAGAAAAATAGCTTATAAGGTTATGAGGAACATATTCTAACATAAAACCCATTTTAGGGCTTAAATTGTCAAAAGTACAAAACTTGGGTTAAAAATTGTCAAGTCACGGTGTCTTGAGAGTCAAAAGGGTCAAAACAGTTTCTATAATCATTTTTCTGAATATTAGAATTTTCAAAGGACTTGAAATGCAAATTTTTAGCTTAATGGGCTAAATTTGGGCTTTTTGGCCCAATAAGCCCATAATTGCGAAAAATGAAGTTTAAAGGGGCTGAAATGAAACTTTCTGCAAAAAAGGGGATAAGAAGTGTAATAAAACTATTTCAAAGGTCAAAAATGCTTTTCAATTCCAAAAAGGATAAAAAATGTAAACTTTTTGGATTTTGGGCCAAAACTGTAAAAGTTGCGAAAAATAGGGTTTTTACCGAGAAATACCATTTTAAAAGGGCTGAATCTGTTAACAAAATAAATTTTGAGTTAAAAACTACCATTGCAACAAATTTATGATGCAAGATTGTCAAGAAATTGTTTTAAGGACTAAAAATGAAATTCTTTTATTTAAAGGACTTAAATTGTTATTTTTATAAAAGAAAGGAAATGAAAAGGTCAAACTTATATTTAGACAAACTATTTCATTTAGTCAAAATACAAAACTATGACTACAAACAAATCAAAAGACGAATACACGTTTGACTCCAAATATCGTGATACACGAATCGATTTGGTCTCGAATCGATACAATATAACTAACATTAAAATCAAACTCTCCAAACGATACGCGATACCTTCGATGTGTAAACTTACAAACTTTGGGCTTATGAGTTTCAAATCATGCTTGTTGGGCCTTGCAAGCCCACCAACATGATCTTTGGGCCCATAGGGATAACGCTTATATGTTATTGGGCCTTCAATGACCCAATATTTTATAAAAGGACTTTCAATAGCTTTTATGTGCTAGTGGGCCAAAGTGTCCCGTTAGAAAAGCTAGTAAGGTCACAGTAATCAAATGCGAGTTGGACCATCGTGTCTTTCGCATCCACGACAGCCTACGGTACTTACGATAGTAGTAGGACATAGTGCTCCTCTTCTCTTCGTTCGCTAAGGCTTACTATTATTCAAAGTAGACGGAATCAGGACGATATCCATTCGATACGGCGATACAAGAACTAATAACTACGTATACCTTTTGGCATCGGAAAACGTCAGGTTTTCCAGGGAAATCAATACTACTCGCTCAAAATTTCTATAAGTATAATACAAAACACCCTTCATATATATGTTTTGAAATCATTCATGCATCAACTATGGATCTTCACAATTTGATAAACAAATGTCTTTTCAGAAAATATCGGATTTTCTGGGTTTTACAAACTACACAAATCATTTTATCACAACATTGCTTATGAACTCACCAACATTTCATATGTTGACGTTTTTCCAAAATAACTTGTATTCTCAGGTAACAGGTAAGCGGAGGAGTAATATGAAGTAATGTTAGGATCTAATGTTGTTAAAAGCACTCAAACAATTTATGTTATGAATGTGTAATGTTAAAACAATGTACTTGATGTGAACAATTCTAGTTGTAATATATTGATGCATAGTGACGTTTATGTTATGATTCATGTATATTCATTGTGATGATATTCAATTAAAGTCACGCGAGCCCTTAGACGTTTCCGCCGTTTGGTTCGGGGGTGTGACAATTTGATTTTGTTTTTAGGCGATTTCTGCGTTTTTTCATTTTTCCCAGGTTTGAGGTTCGTATCTTAGATCGAGACAGGAGATGAAATTAGAAGCGATGTATTTTTATTCATCTTTCTCTCCCCCTCCTTGGTATTGCCTATCCATCAACTGCAATCAAAGCTCGATGCTCGGTTCGATTACACAACCAAAGAGCTAGGTCACGAAGTATCCTGTATGTGATCCATCTAAGAATCCTCCAAGACTTCTGTTGAATTCAAGGTATTGCACATCTCTTTTTTGTCACTCATTTTCAAATATCAATTTTGTCAAAGAATCGCCCTATTCGATTTCATTTTGATACTCATCTTATAAATCCCTTTGAGAAGTTGTTGATATCACTTAAATCTGTCACCTGTTCTCCCTTAGGTGATCGTTTTAGGATGCTAAAGGTAATGTCAAACTTTGACTTTTATAATTCATGAGTCATGTTTCTACTTTCTAGTTATTTTTTTCCTTTTTTTAGGCCAAAGAAGCCGATCTTATTGTATAGAACAAGGATTTATATGGAGATAAGGAACATTTATCACAGGTGAAGTTGTTATGTTTGTAAAGTATCTAATCTTGTTTACAATTATTATTATTATTATTATTATTATTATTATTATTATTATTATTATTATTATTATTATTATTAATATTATTATTGTTATTATTATTATTATTATTATTATGATTATTATTATTATTATTATTATTATTATTATTATTATTATTATTATTATTATTATTATTATTATTTTGTCTTATGTTAATTTTAATTTTGCAGGTTATTAAACATCCTTTCAGGGCTGAGATTGAAACATACAACACCCTTGATCCTGGTGTTCGGGTGCTCATATTGAAAGCCTTATGTGACATTCGAGTTGAGGTATTCATTCTGCTGAATCTGAATACAACTGTTTTTTTATCCATTGTTGCATCATGCATGGTTTACTTGAATCTTTAATGATAAATCTTGTTTTTCTATGCCCTGTGAAGATTCGGAGTTCATTTTCATGTTTAAAGAATGTTATGAGTTTGATATCTTGATTAGTGATAAAAAGAATGAAAGAAAGAAAGAAAAAAGAAACTGACATTTTGATGATTGATGGGTTGGAATGGAATTGATGATGCCAGGGTCCATAGCCGATTGGAATTGTGAAACGGGGTTTGTGGATTCCGATTGTTGTAATTCCTTCAAGCCCCAGGTGTAGAAGAACATAAAAGTCTTCAGCTTTATTGTTATTGAGTGTAATAATAATAAAAATAATAATAATAGAGAGAGAAAAGATGATACAAACCCACAAGCATAAAACCATTAAAGAATTATGGTTTGTTGGTTAAGAAGATTAAAATACAAGAAAAACATACAAAAAAGATACTAATTTCTTGCTTAACACAATCTCCTACCTGCAAGGTGGGCCCTCCTGGAGTTTAAAAAAGAAAACTTGTTGTTGACCAAATCATTTGTATATAAAAAGGTTTTTTTTACTAGAGAGCAAATGAAGTGTATATTCTGCAAGACAAGAATAAAAACAGACCCTGTAGCAGATTCATGAAAGAGTGTTTACTTTAGACAATTACAAAATTGCCATCTGGATTGATGGTTATGGATGTTGAAAAACAAGAAACATTGTTATTTTGTGGTGTTGGGGGTATTTTTGACTTTTTGGTTGATTGGTTGGAAGAGGGGTGTCCTGGGAAACATGTTTATGACTTTTTTTATTAAGTCGTTCTTTGTACATTAAGTCAAATAAGAGATAAGCAGTGGTGTAATTGTTTATTGTTGGTGCACATAGGAAAGAGAAGTTTCTCAAGAGACAGCATAGACAAGCTCATCTTCTTGATAGCATGATTATTGATGCACTTGGTCCAGGGCGTTCCCTACAAGGCAGAAAACCCGTGTCCTACTGTTAGGCATGTCAGACCTAACAAATCTCCCCAAGCTTAGACCTTTCTTGTCCTCACGAAAGAAAAAGAAAAATCTAGACAGTAGAAAATAAAAGAAAAGAAAAGAAACACAAATCAAAATCAAAAACCTTTTGAAACTTAATGCAAAAATCAAAACAATCATGAAAAAGATTCAACCCATTTAACCTCGTTTTTGTAGCATAGTTGAGAATGTATATGTCGTGCCTTGAGTCAATTTGGCATTGGTCTCAAAATATTATATGACAATAGAAATAAGACTTTGGCCACTCCCTAACGCAACTCAATAGAATCAAAGATCACAAAACTTGTTCCCTTTCAATAGCATCAAGTCAATTCATGGAACACATGATGATCTTACTCTCGTGAAAATGTATGTGACAAAAATATGCTCAATCATCTTTGTTTTACAAAATGTAACAATAACCCACTCCAATTATTTGTTGATTAACAACAATCTTTTTCTAAAAAATATTTTCGAAGAATTCCCTAAAATTTACCTAGATTGGTTACAAATTTCAAACCACTTACACTAGTCAAAGTAATTAACAGTTAGTCCCAATGTCATAGGTGCAAGTCCAAGTTCAAGGGAATCTTTCTGCAACCAAGCATTTTTCCTAAATATATTATTCAATTAAACTATAAAAATAAATATATACAAACTATCTAATTATGTTTTTCCTACAAATAAAGCTCATGGCTTTCTTTGAAATCCATGTAACGGATTTCCAACCAACACATCCAGACCATATGATCTTAGTGTGCTAGATTTAAAGAGATCCCGCGGGTTTACTCGCCCGAACCTCAAAAGCCACAGATTAGCTTTATTTGGATACCTATACATAGCTATAAATTTTTTTTATTATTAAGTTCATGACTTTCTATGGAACCCGTGTAGCGAACTTTCAACCCAATCAGTCCCAAACAATTCAGCTTTAGGCGATTAGATGTAGAACATCCCTCAGAGCTTACTTATTCGAGTTCCAAAGGTCACAGATTAACTTAATAAAAAAATTTTATTTTATTTTATTTTATTTATTTATTTATTTATTATTATTATTGTTTTTCTAGACTTATTTCTTTATATTTCCGTCCTTGAATTTTCTATTATGGGGACATCTCACGGTCTATTACCGTGAGGGGCTTCTAAGACATTTTTCGAGGGACCGAGGTCAACATGCAAAGACCCGTAAGTCTAGTTGGAAACTATGTCCCCAAGCAAGGTATATAAAAGGGAATTAGTAGAAAGGACTTTTTAGAGCGCTGAAAGGTTCGGGACACTGAAATTTTATATTCTTTTATTGTTTTCTTAAATTTGGCATTTTAGGACCAATTGAGCACTTATTACTCATAAGACCGGTTACGTGTCCCAAAGATTGACTCATACCTGTCGTTATGCTCCGGTGTTGTCAACCTTTTCATTTTCTATTTTGCACGAGTAGCTTCGGGAGGTGTGTTCATGTGCGATTAGCTTGCTTTGAGATTTTTCAATAAAAAGAACAAGTCTAATCTCAAGGCCACGACTCACTTACCAATTCAACTGTTTTTAGAAGATTAGGCTGCCTTGGGTTGGATCAAAACAAACATGGAATCATTTTTTTTTGAAAATGCATGAATGAACCTAGTGTACACCTCTACCCCTCCCCAAGCTTAAAGATAAGCATCGTCCCCGATACTTGGAGAGGGCGTAACAACCTATCTAATCACCGGAAGGTGGTGGGGGATGGTAGTCGGGTTGGGTAAGAGTCTAAAACAGTCACAAGTGCACACATATTGAATTTTAAAGCAAAATATGAACGATTAAAGATATGGAAAGAATTTACCGAATCGTTCTTGGCGCCTTGCAGTTGGTGGTGAGAACCTCCTCTTCAACCTCTCCAAGCTTGCCTACATAAAGTATCAAGCCCTAAAGCACAAAACAGATTGTGAAAGTTTCAGACCTAGAGGTTCTTGGAAGAGAGAAATTGTTTTGGGGATGAGTTATGGGTGAATGGGGGTGATAAAAACCGACTTTTAGACTTAAAACACATTTGTTCAACAGCCAACACGACCCGTGTTGGGGGTTTAAAATTCTACAAATGGCTGAACACGGACCGTGTTGGGCATATGGTAAAAAGAACACGGGCCGTGTACGGCTCTGTTTGCCACTTCCCACTTTTTGAACCCAAAAAATCCCTCTCATTCAAACAAAATGGTTTTGCATCCCGAGGTCCGTTTGGTGATTTAAAAACATGCTTAAATGCATTTGGAACATTAAAAACCAAAAACTTCAAAGAAATGGAAATAATTTTTTTTAAGAAATGACAAAAATACCCCCGGGTTGCCTCTCGGTAAGCTGCCCTTGTTTTAAGTCGTTGGCTCGACTTTGCCCCCACATATGCTTCGTTCTAAGTATGTGGGCCTCTCCAACACATCAATCTTCTTGCCACCTCCTTCAATGGAACCTTCAACCTTCCTTTGGCTTTCTTTTTGTGCATAAACCAAAAAGGACTTAAACCTTTAATATCGGAGATTGTCCACTTAGTCCTTTTTTGGTATTTATTCAGCAGGGTTATCAACTCATTCTTTTCCTTCTTCAATAGTTTATTTGATTTGATGACTGGTTGAGTGCTCTCCTTCTCGACATGTATTAGCCTTAAAGGGTTCGGTAGAGTTTTTGCTCCCGTATCTAGTGCTTGTTCCACCAATGGAATGATTTTGACTTTGGTGGATGGCTTGGGTTTTATATCATCACTCCTCACATGCTTCTTGTCATCAATAAACTCCAAACTCTCCAACACCTCATTGTCCATATCGACCTCCTTTGCAAGCTCTTTGGCTTTGTCACTATCTAGTTTTCCCTGCAAAACTAACTCTAGACATTCATTGTTAGACAAACTTAAACCCTTTTTAGTTGAGGGCTCGATCAAATTCACAAGATTGACGGATTGAACCTCGGAAGGAACCTTTTTTGCTTCATGAACATTGAAGTTGATAACTTGACCATCAAATTCCATACTTAAAGTTCCATTGTAGACATCAATTTTTGTTTTGGAAGTTTTAAGAAAAGGTCTACCTAAAAGTATGGAACTTGAACTTGGAGATTCATCATCTCCCATATCTAAGACATAAAAATCAGTCGGGAAGATAAATTCATCGACTTGCACTAACACGTCCTCTAGTACACCCTTTGCGTGTACCAAAGACCGGTCGGCAAGTTGGATGATCACACCGGTTTTGCTCAATGTTCATACACCAATTGATTTGAAAAGAGAATATGGTAGCACATTTACGGATGCACCTAGATCGAGCATGGCTCGGGGTACATGAAGATTCCCCAATTTTCAAGGCACGGTAAAGACACCGGGATCCTTGCACTTTGGGGGCATCCTCTTTTGCAAAACTGCGGATACATGTTCCCCAATTGTTATGACTTGATTTCCTTTTAATTTCTTTTTAGATACACAAAGATCCTTAAGGAACCTTGCATATCTAGGTACCTGTTTGATGGCCTTGAGGAGTGGAATGTTGATTTGAACTCTCTTGAACATTCGCATGATCTCATTCTCCTCCTGTTCTTTCTTCGTGCACTTTAATCTTTCGGGAAATGGAGCAGGTGTGGCTTTAGACTCAGCGATGAAGGGATTCTTTTCGATTGTTTTCACTTCCTTCTTCTCTTCTTTGGTTGCCTCTTCGACCGCTATTTTTTCTTCCTTTTGATCAACCGACACTTTTGGACCATCATAGCTCTTTCCGCCTCTCAATGTGATGGCACACACGTTGTGCCTTGGGTTTGTTTCAGTTTGTGCAGGTAACTTTCCTTGAGATTCTAATTTGCTTATGGAAGTAGCAAGCTGTGAAAATTGTTTCTCTAAGTTCTTTATGCTTGCTTTTGTCTCTTGTTTGAAAGCTTGTGTACTAGTTGCCAAACTCTTCACTATGTCCTCTAAGGACATACTTGATGAACCTGATTGTTGAGGAGGGTGTTGTGGTTGCCTTGGCTGAAAGTTTTGTGGTGGAAAAGGTGTTCTTTGTTGGTATTGGTGTGGTTGACTTGGTTGATAATTTCCTTGTTGATTTCCTCCCCAACCTTGATTGTTACTCCATCTTTGATCACCCCATGGCTGCTCATATCCCCTTTGATTAGACCCAAGAAAACCTCCCATGGCTTTTTCTTCTTCATAATCTTCATCTTAAAGTTGAGGGCACATGTCGGTTGGATGCCCTACTTGAGTACAAATACCGCATGGGTGGGGTGTGGGCTGCACACCTTTGTCTTTGGCTAGCATCATAACCACTTTCGTAAGCTCGGACAATTGAGCTTCAATTTGAGGATTTTGGACCTCCTTTACACCTCGGGTTGCATTCGTGTACCATTCTTCATCATGGATTGAATGTTTGGAATCTTCAGCCATGTTCTTGATTAGATTGTGGATTTCATTAGGAATCTTGTCAGGTAAAGATCCGCCACTGGAGGCATTAATAAGCCTTCTTTCCATTGGAGTCATTCCTTCAATGAAGTATTGGAGAAGCTGATATTCGGTAATTCCATGCTTTGGGCATCGAGCACAAAGTTTCTTGAATCACTCCGCAGGGATGAAGCTTTCATCTAGGGAAAGTACTTATCCAAAAACAACCTTGCAAGATCTACCCAAGTAGTAACCGTCCCCGGTGGGAGGTCATAAATCCAGTCTTTGGCTGCGTCTTGCACCGCAAAGGGGAATGTCCTAAGCTTGATTTGGTCCTCCGTGACATTGTGTGGTTTCATACCCACACATACTACATGGAACTCGGTGAGGAACTTGTGAGGATCTTCATTTTCCAGACCTCTAAATGTTGGTAGTAAGTGTATAAGCCCGGATTTTAGTTCAATGTTTGTGGCAGCTGGATATGTGATACAAAGAGGTTGTTGAGTAATCTCTTGCGTCGACCATTGACGGAGAGTTTGTTCGGGTGGGGGGTTTGGAGGTGGATTCCATCTATGGTTATCTCCCATGGTGTGAGTAGTGGTTGAAGTTTCTGTGGGTATAGTGTTTGGGGTATTATAGGTAGGTGAAGATGGTGGAGTGGTATTTTTGGGTGAGGATGGTTGTGATGAAAGTGAGAGACTTTCTGTTTCTGATGCGGAGACACTTGAGAGGGGTATGTCCTCCTAAATGTTGATGACCGGCAGAGTAGATGGCGAAGAAGTCCCGGAAACCGGTTGCCTCTTACGAAGCTTCGCTTGCCTCCGTATTCTCCTTGCAGTCTTCTCTATCTCCGAATCAAGTTGCAATGGTGTACCTGTACAAAAAGATCTTGGCATAAAACAATTAGTAACATCGTGTCCCCGACAACGGCGCCAATTTGTTAGGCATGTTAGACCCAACAAATAATGGGGTACCATATACTCCAAAAGAATCCCACTATATTGCACTAAAAGGTAGTACAAGGCAAGCAGGGTCGATCCACAGAGACACGGGATAATTAGTCTATACCTCTTTGCGCAAGGTACTATGGTCACCAACAGTAAAAATGGGGGTTTTAGAGTGCAATGACTAAACAAACAAATTAAAAACACACGCAATCAGCTAGATGAGTGAATTAAATTCAGATTTTGTAAGGACTCCAACTTCATGTATGACAACTTAGCAATGTGACTCAAAGATGACTCAATATTCGTTCAGTTCTATCTAAGTTGGTACTTGAAAGTGATAATAAGCTCAAACACTTCCCATTCACCACATTAATTAACCAAGACAAGCTCTTTGATTAACCCTAACCTTATTAACCTAATCTAAACAAGCTCTTAGAATTAGATTATAAGACTGCATGAAGCTTTATGTGAATGTTCCCAACAACACCCAATAATCCTCATAAGCTCGGGAGTGTAAAAGTGTATTAATAAGATTTACACTAAATTCATTCAATAGAGATCAATTTAATGCTTTTTACTTGTTCAATTTCACAAAACAATTACGGATTTTGTAAATGATATAACTTGAACGACCTAACCCTAATTCAAATGGCCAATAAGAATCACAATTAGAATCAAACATTCGATTGAAGCAAAATCAAATTCATTAGATAGGAATTAAGAACAAACATCATGTCATATGATTCAAGTCACTACCAAGAAGTCAAAATATGAAATTGGAGAAACTAGGGTTCTAGCCACACATGGCTAGAACAAGATCACAAGTTTAAAATATTGAATTAAAGTGCAATTACAACTTACAAATAAGAGAAATAATGTTTCCAAATGATAAATGATCAAATCCTTGCAAAAACTTCGAAATCCCCTCTCAAAATGTGCTCTGATATGTTGTGTGTGTGAAAAAATGGCCCTTAACCCGTAATATGAAAGATAGGAAAAACTGCCAAAAGTTGGTTTCTGGGTCGAACACGGCCCGTGTTGGACCTAGAGTAAATCTGACACGGCCCGTGTTCAACATGGTCAACAACTCACATTTTGGTCAACACGGCCCGTGTTGAACATAGAGTAAATCTGACACGGCCCGTGTTCAGCATGGTCAACAACTCCTCTTTTTGGTCAACACGGCCCGTGTTGGTTTTGTAGTGTCAATCCAACACGGCCCATGTACCCCTCTGACTCCGAATCTAAGCTTGATTTTTCCAATTTTTTCATTCTTCGCCCGATCATCCCGAAATCTTCACCAATGCTTCCTGGCACTTCCCTAAGCGCGTTCCAACCTCCGGTTTACCTGAAAAAGACATAAAAGTGTGCAAATAAGGTTGTTCTAGAGACTAACATGAATATGATGAAATGCAAGACAAATGAGGAACAATTATGCTAAATAGATGTATGAAAAGGGACTAAAAGATGTGCAAAAAGGTGCACAAATCGCACCTAACCCCTACACTTTTGGTAACATTAATCACACTCAATTTCAATCTTATTATTCATGATTTATATTTTATTCCCGTCACTATAAAAATTGCAACTTTTGCAGATGATTATGACCGATCAATCAACGAGGCTATCAAGATAACTAAGTAATAACTTTTTTACTTTAACTGTTTTAATTCATTGTATGGATTCTTATCTTTTGTTCTTTTTTCCAGAAGGAAGCAAGCGTCCCCAGAACAAAGTGTGAGGGAACATAGCATGAGAAGAGAAGGTTTACGAAATGGGGTTTCCATTGTAATGAGATTTTTTGAGAATTCCTACAATTCTTTTTATTAAATTTGTGCAGATAAATGAGTTTGAAAACTTGGGGGTGATCAATTGGTTCCTTATTATGCTGATATATTAGGAGCTATCATGCCTTGCATAGCTGATAAAGAAGAAAGAATACGTGTTGTAAGTTTGTGTATTCTGATGGAATTGGAATTTGGGATTCCATTCCATTGTGTGTTTATTTGATTTTGGAGCAATTCTCTCCATTGTAAAAAGGTCCAAGCTCACTTTTTTTTATTACTATAAAATATACAAGTATTCAACTCTTTTTCTCTTTATTAACAAACATCTCTTTACTTTTATTTTCTCAATTATCAGGCAGTTATCGAGTGAATATGAAGCCACTCGTATTGAATCATTGCACTGAATTTCAACCCTTTTAAATAGACACCGAACAGAGGTACACAAACCATTTTCATATAATTATTTAAATTATTTCCAATAAGAAAGAAAAAGTTTAATTTATATGTGTAATTCAGGTCTGTCTTTTTTTAATGATATTTTTGACACACTTCTTAAAGCACTATTGGATCCCTATCAGATCTCTCTGATCAGGTAATCTTTTCTTTTCTTCTTCATTAAATATTTATATATATTTTTAATCATGTATCAGTTTTAGAAAAATATATATTTAACAGGTAGTGCTCTTGGTGATCGAGGTACATGCTCTTTCGTCGCCTTGTTGTCTTTTTAGTTCAAAACTTCCAAAAAAACGGCCTACTCCTCGAAAAGTAAGATTCGTTTTTTTCTTTTCTAAACAAATATATAAGTAATATCTTCTCTTCTCTTCTCAGTTACAGTGCCAGAGAACACCCCGGTTCCTAGGGTGGCTTGAGGTTTTTCTTTTTTACCAGGGGTATTATGGTGATTTGTTTTGGTGGACATTTTGTAGTGTGGTTTAAGTTGCAGTTTATTGTAATTGTTTGTATTCAAGATGGAGTTCTGATACTGCATCTGTGTGTGCCTCTGATAATTCTTGTTTTTCATATTGCAGATGCACGATGGTGTCCATAAACATTGTAGTTTATCTCTTTGAAATTGGAAGTCCGGCCAATAAAGAACTCGGATCTTGAACTCTTTTCACTTCCAGCACTCTATGGAGAAAAGATCAGTCACTTGATCGTATATGGAGAATGGTGGAGTTTGTTGACACCAATGTTTCTGGTACAAGATTGACTAATGGTTTCGTGCCATTTATTTATTTATTTATAAATCTCTAACGAGTCATATAAATGAAAAAAAAAATTATGTAAATGTAATCAAGAATAGTAACAAGCTTTCTTCAGGCTTTAAATTTGACAAGTCCCTTTAATACAACACATTTTGAACTTATTTCATGCCACTTTGCAGGTTGTGAGAGGAGAGTTTATTATACACTTCAACAAGATATTCGATGCATTGTGTAAGCTTTCAGCAGACTCAGATCCCAATGTACAAAGTGCTGCTCATCTTTTAGATAGACTTGTGAAGGTAAACAACCTTTTCTTTTTGTAATGCCTGTTAATCAGTCTTCTGAACTTTTTTGCTACTTGTTGGAAACAGGACATCATGACAGATAGCGATCAATTCAGGTGATCATCTTTTCTTTAATTCTTAAACCCTTGTAATATTTGGCTTTTTTTTTTTTTTAATAATTTTATGTTTTTTTGGCCAGCATTGAAGAATTTATAGCACTATTGAGAGAGCGTATGAATGTCTTGAATCCATATGTTCGCCAATTTTTGGTGGGATGGAACACAGTGTTGGACAGTGTTCCAGACATTGATATGTTGGGATTTCTTCCTAATTTTCTTGATGGTAAAAATGATGTTTTAATTTTACAGCCAATTTTTTACATCTTTTTTTGTGTTATGAAGTCAACTGACATGACTAGCTCTCATCAGGTAAGAGGCTTTTCTTTATTATTTATTATCATTGGCAATCTATTTCTTAAAAAAAATTTTTGCTATTTTTCTTTTTACAGGATCGTATATATTATATCACATCTGTTAGTATACATATGCATTCTGATGTACTTATAAATGATGTTGATTGTGTGATTAATAAAACATTTTTTGTTTCAGCTAATGTTCAAGTCATTACTTGTCATCTACACCGGGTGGGCAACAGCCAATTTTTTGACATGATATCTGAAACAAGGTGTCCGTTAATAGCAATGTAGTATTAGGTTATATAGTTAGGGAAAATCTCTTATTAACAGTGTACAATCAGATCCCCTTAATACCAATGTATTACAATTTTTTGACATGATGTTATGGATGATATTGATTGTTTTGGTATATATTTGTTTCCATATTTTTGTATTATGCGTAAATGAGTATCATCAAGACGCGTCGTAAACGTATATCGTAAATGGTTGTTGAAGTTTATGACACGCAAATGCGTGTCATCTTCATTTATGACAAGGGGCTTTAATGATACGCAATGCATGTCCTAAACGTGCGTCGTAAACTTACGACACGCAAATACGTGTCGTGTTCCTTTATGACAGGGGCTTCCTTGATACGCATTGTGCGTCATAAATGTGTGTCGTAAATGCAGGTCATCTATAGACGACATGCAAAAGCGTGTCGTCTCTCGTTATGACAGGGCCTTTCTTGACACACATTTGCGCGTCGTCTGAGCGTTTTACGACACACATTGCGCATCGTAAAAGGCTATTTGTCTAGTAGTGTTATTTACGAGATATCAATATTTAATGTTGATTGATATTTATCTTTGATTATAAAAAAAATCTGAATTCTATAAGACCCTAATTTATGGTCTCATATTAGTGCCTTGATTTGAGATTGATTCTTGAAAGATTATGAACATGATTGGATTTCATGTAACCATGCATAGTGTGAAATAGCATATTCGAAAAGTGATCACACAATCCTTTAAGCAGATCCAGATTGTTCATTGATTTCAAAAACTTTCTCGTCCTCCTAACTCTAATAGTCCCAATCTTTGATATTGTGGCATGTTGTCATGGCACTAGCTGGGTATGTGGGACTGACATAACATGACAATGTGTGTAAATTGAAAGTGATTCAAAAGACACTAAGTTTTCACTATTTTTGATTGGGATAATATCATTATTGGCCAACAAACTATTGACTTTAATCATATTTGGTTACTTATATTACTTTCGAGTATTTGAAGTCACTAAACTTTCCTTTTACAAGTTAAAACCATCATATTTGATTTTTAATGGGTTACACCTATCTACATGGATTTTTATATTTATTTGTTAAACACTAAATTTAAAGATCGTTCTATGTGGCTTTCTTGATTTTGTTAAAAAAAATTTGGGGTGTAAATGTGCAATTAATCCATCATCTCTTGTCGAATTTGATATCCCTTAATATTTTTTATCTCTCGGTCGAATGACTTAAAAGGTGGCCTACGTCAATCATTTAACCTCCATATCTACTTCATATGCATTTTTACTAGAGTTGTCCGACACGAAGTCACTGACTGACTGTGATGGTGGTTATCAACCATGCGTTCATTGAAAATGAACACAACAAAAGTTTGAATTTCATATTTTTCTTTAATTTCTAATATAACACAAAGAAAACTTCAATTTCAGTATATGAACAATCAATTTCATAAGTTTGCAGAAATGGGAGATTGAGAGAGTCTGGTCGATATGAGGGATTTTGCTTTCAAGTTCGATTCCATTGGAGCTCGTGTAACACCTGTTTCTCTTAAATAATACTATTAAGAGGGGTGTAATAATCTTATAAGTTAAATAAAAAGTTATGACAAACATTTTACTTGAATATATGGTAGTATAAACGTAAACTATGTGTGGGTGTGCAATTTTTAAGGATGGACAAGGTATACCTTTTCATTTATGAGATGAAAAGTAAAAATACAATCCTTTTTGGAAGAACTAATGTAAAAGAACGTTGTAATTGAATCTAATATGAACGCATCGATTTAAAGACCATCAAAATCCAAGTCATATGAGTAAGTTGTGGTCGTCTAAAGTTTGGATAACATTTCTACACGGGTGCGGCATGCCTAAATGAAGTGCGCGATGCATCTGTGCATCTAACTAAAACAACGGGTTTTAAGAGAAGATATTGATAATTTTACCCAAGTTCTCATAAACACACTTTTGGATAGCAGAAGCGACAATTCTAGGGTGTTGGACCTCAATCTTGAAGGGTAATCAAAGGAGAACCCAATGATTGATCTTGTAAAGGTAAGAAATCATGATTCCTTCATCTAGTTCTTGATTTGGTTGATGAAAACATAGGGTTTGATGAACCCTAAAGGGGGGGGGGGGGGGTCTGAAATGTTAGATGAAATTGGTACTTTTGAGTGTTGTAACAGCTCCAATAGCTTCATTAGCATACATGCATGTGCTTTTGATGGTATATTAAAAGGGGTAAATGATAAACCCAAACTTAAAAAGTATTTCTTGGTAAAATTAATACCATAACTTAATGGATTAAGTTGTTTAAGATGATTTTCTGTAAAGAATGACTTATACTTATGGAAGTATTAAGTCATAAAAACATGTTGTGTATCATTTTGCATTAATAGGTTGTACCTGATGCATCATGAGTTGTACCTTGATGCAAAAGGGTGTTGTCCTAATGGGTTAAGTCATGTAAAATGACTTAATAGTTAACTATAATCGAAGTGTTGATGTAAATTACACAATGGGTTAATAAAACAGAGTTACACCATATATGTCGAATTATAATACAATTATAATGCATATATATATATATATATATATATATATATATATATATATATATATATATATATATATATATATATATATATATATGAACAAGTTACTGAAATCGTCCTTATGGTTTGGTTAAATTTGCGTGTTTGGTCCCTAAATTTTTGTGACATCCCGAAAATTTTTAACTTGTAAGTCCAGCCCATCAATCGAGAGTCAGACTTGTTTCTGCTATCTTTTAGCATTGTTAAAGGTCATTTTATGAGTTCTAAGACTAGTACACTCAAGGATTGTGTGTTAGGAAGTGAACCAAGTAAGAACCAAGAGCCTAGAACAATATATGAGCCATAAAACCCCAACAAGTGAGGTTCACGGCCAAGGTCCATGTTCACGGCCGTGAACCCTTGTTAGGCCATGAACCCCACCTATATGGATGAATTTTTGCCACTTTTTCTTCACTTCTTCTTCTCTTGGCCACAATCACCCCATTCTCTCTCAAGTATCATCCAACAAAGGCTCTCTTTTCACCTCAAAATCATAAGTATCTCATCCCTTAATCGTGTATACATAGGAACCCCTTTGATTCCATATAAATTCATCACTTTTCCTTCAAGATCTTCAAGATCATCATCTTTCACCAAGAACACACACTTGTTCATGGTGGCCGTGAGCACCTTAGAGGCTTCCAAATCGTAAGTTGCTCATTCATCTACATGTTCATACCTAGAAACACTTGATTTCCACACATGAAACAAGTACCAAATGAAAGATCTTCAAGAGTTCACGGCCGTGAACCCTTCATGTGGCCGTGAAACCTTCAAAGATGCTTGATAGGACCGCGAACCATCCTTCCTTGGTCGTAAACCCTTCATATGATCATGCTTGGGCCGTGAACTCCTTTCATACAATCACATGTGATTGTAACACTTCATTTCAAGTGTTTCCTAGTCCCAAAGGTTGTTTCCTTGCATGTTAGTTGTTTTAAACAATAATTACATGCCTATATATGCCATTATATTTCATTTAGGACTCATTTGTGTCACATGAATTCATTCGTGGAACTTCTCATCCTTATGTGAATCTTCAATTAAATCACCCACATAAGGTGAGTTCATACCCCTATAATCAATCTTTTAAATGTTTTAAATGCTTTTAAGGGGGGAATACAAGTTGAACACAATGATATTGTGTAAATGTTTATCTGTGATAACCATCACGTTAAAGGATTTCTTATGCTTTATAACTGATCAAAATCATTTCAAAAACTCTTTTTAAGCTGTGTTACTTTATTATTTATAAAACTCCATTTTTAAAGCATGAGCATAACTCAGTAGATAATTGAGTCTGTTTTTACAAATCAGAGACAGTTCAAAACAAACATACTAGTAAACTATAATAGGTATAGTTTAGTGGTTCAAAACATACTATAACGAGAAATAGAAAGAACATACTATAAAGAGAAACAGGGAGGGACATACAATAACAAGAACAAAAGGGAACATACGATAACAAGAACAAGATAACATTTATGTGAGACTACTTAACGAGAAACAGAAAGAACATACTCTAGTTTATACATCAGGGTTATATGTAATTAATATCCGATAGGCAGTTTGATGTGTGCCTTCCGCCTTACTTCCTGTTCCTTGTTTGGTTGTGGGCTTAGGGCAGATTCACCCATTTAACTGTCCGTTCGATATTGGATTATATATAGCTTATATAAACCAAGTGATTATAGAAGGAACTATTGTGGTTACCATTTTTACCTAAACGAAATATATGATTTTCTTAAAGAATGTTTTCATCAAATATAAAGAACTATTACAGTTAACTCCGTAAGTAGAAAATGAAAACGCCAGGGTTATATACAGTGAAGATCTAACAAACAATGGGATGTGTGACTTCTACCTCATTCCCTGTTCCTTGTTTGGTTGTGGGCTTAGGGCAGATTCACACAATCAATTGTCTGTTTACTCTAAATTTTATATAACTTGTATCCATTTAGTACTCATAGAAGGAATTTGGAGTCATTTTTACTTTCATTCATCATATAAGGAAATATAGGATTTTCTGGAGGAAAAGGCGAAATTTTCTAAAAGAACTTACAACATACTTTACATCACTTCAATACTTATGAACTCACCAGCTTAAATGTTGATCTACACTTTCAAAATAACTTGTATTCTCAGGAAACTAGTAGGTAGGTACGTGCACTGGGATTCAGAAGATGAAGTAGAGTAGCTTCATGTCTTGTTTTGTTATTTACTTTTGGGAGTCTATCTTTTGTGAACCACATACTTTGTAAACACTTTCATATTAATGCAATGGCTATTTGTTACTTTGATTACTATGATGCATGTGTTGTGATACTAAATATGACGTCCTCCGCCCCCGAAATTTCCGCCGTTCCGGTTTGGGGGTGTGACAGATTGGTATCAGAGCATTTGTTTATAGTGAACTAAGTATATCAACCTATAAAAGATATACAACTATAAATGCAATGGGGTCGAAGTGCTCTGAATAAAAGTATATTTTTAAAAATATAACAATACTTTATAAAAGTATACATACATGCTTATACATATATACATGCTAGAACAAGTATCACAAGAAGAACAGAACATAAGTATTTAAAGGTTGAACACTGTGGTCAAACTTGGACGGTTATGTAATCATATATGGGATGAATATAACCTGATCAACTATATTCATTTGAGATGTGACTGACATGTGTTTGGGAGTGATGTGGTGTTGCAATAGTCTTAAAACTTACCAAACTTTATTCAAGGGATTTCTAGATCAGAACATAAAGTTAAAATACTATGGGAGAATTTTATGATACTACAAGACAACAACAAGTTTAAAACATACAAATTTCATTACATTAAAATACTATAGGAGTATTTTAGGCACTATAAATAACTTATGTGAGAACTTAAAAGACCCTTCTGGTAGGTCTATGATTCTGGAGTGTATACTTCCAAGGTTTTATATAATTGAGGTTTTATAGACTTAGAATTTGTGATCTATGCTTCGCTTCTTGTTCCTTGTTTGGTTGTGGTTTTGGAGTAGGATCATTTATTCGAAGGTCTATTTAATCTTAAATTATATACAACTTATATACATTGCGCAATTATAGGAGGACCCGGTAAGGATCACCCCACAATGTTACACTTAATCTCATAGATTCTTTAGAGACTTCCATTCTCGTACGACAAACCCTGATAGATGTAACCACTCCATCATAGCAGTCAGTAGAGGAGTCAAGGAGAAACAAAAAGAGATTCAAAAAGAGATTTCCAAGAAGTGATCAGCCAGAGAAACTAAAACATCTTATGCGTCACACAAATAAACATCTTATTCGTGAGCTAGTTGATACACTACTCACATTATGTGTTAGAATTATTTCTTTTTCATGCAGCCAGTATCAGTTATTCAATTCACAGAGATTCATTCAAGGATAGCCAATTCTGATTCATAAAGTTTATTTGATATAGAATCCCTTTATGAATTGTTTCTAGAACCCTATGAAAGTTAGAACCAGATACACTCAAAACTAGGATAACATTGTCATTCAACTTTCGGCTTATAACCTCTGCTATAGATTTATTTCCATCTCATCTTTGTATTCTTTTTAGCAAAAGATGCCTCATGGTAGCCTTGTAAGGAGTGTAGTCAATAGCACAACAGAGAATCCACCACCACAGTTTGATCTTGCTGCTCTCCAAGCAGCGATAGCCGCTGCAGTAACAATTGCTCTAACCCACCTCAATGAAAGTGGTACCAATGGATCCGATAGCGGTACCCACTTAACCAACCCTAGAGTTACCCACAGATGCCCACGGGAGTGTTCGTACAAGGACTTCATGAACTGCAAACGCAAATCCTTGAATGGAAATAGATGAGTCATTGCTCTGATGCGATGGTTCGAGAAAACAGATTCGGTCTTCGCAATCTGTCTATGCCCAAAAGGGAGCAAAGTTAAGTTTGTTGCTAGCACTTTCTCTGATAGAGCCCTAACATGGTGGAATAGCCATGTTAAGTCACTGACCCTATTAGTGGCTAACTCGATAGATTGGGAAAAACAGAAAGAGATGATGTTGGAAGAATACTGCCCAAGGGGCGAAGTACAAAACCTAGAACAAGGGCTATGGGAGCATACCATGGTTGGCTCAAACATAGTGACATACACTGACAGGTTTAGCGATTTGGTAGCACTATGCCCTGAGATGGTTACCCTGGAGAGTAAGAAGATAGAAAGGTACATCTGGGATTTATCTACCCCGATTCAAGGTGATGTTGTAAGTCCCCAAATATGCTTGTGTATCAATCAGATCCGTTTGATGGTGCGGAATCCCAATCAAACAGATGATGTCAGATCAAATAGAAGAGAAGGAGAAGAAGATGATGATGAATCTTGTATGTATTGATATGAATGAAGATCCGGATACAAGATTCACACACTAACACACACTCTCTATTCTCTCTCTAGAACACCTTCAAATGCACACACTTAAGCTCCTTTTGTGTTCATCTCTCTTTTCCTCACACCTTTCATCCCTATATATATACACACGGGAAATATGGACCGTAAACAGGGTTTTCCTCCATAAACCTTTTTACGGCCGTAAACACCCCCTTGGCCATAAACTTGACCGTAAACACATAAGATATTACATAAAAATACAATTTCCTAGAAAAACAAAGTATAAACCATAATATTGACCCAACAATCTCCCCCTTGGTTTATAGCTTTCTTTTGTTTTCTAAAATGACCCAACAAGCCCCCCCTATAAAGTAGCTGGCTTTCTTGATAATCTTCATTGGGAACTTGGCTTCAATATTAATCTTCAAATTCTTCACGAATTCAAGATGAACTTGATGAATCTTCAATGAATGACTTCATCTTGAGCGGTTGGGCTTTTTCTTCAGAATTTGGCATTGAACGCACATTGGGTGAGGAGGCTTGATGTACTGACTCTTGAAAGATAGCGCTTTCAGCTTGAGAATCTTCAGAGAGAACATCAAAGAAAACAAATCTTCTAGATCAATTCAGCAGGTACAAAGATAGCAACAGACTGATTGAGTAGGCTTCAATGCAATCCGTCACATAATCTTCAATTACAGCTTCACCTTGCTTCTAGGGTTGAAGGATTGAATGTTGAAAGAATAATCTTCATTTCTTGCTCCTTCGAATGCGAATTCTTCGATGCTTACGGATGAGGCTTTGGCTCAGAAATCTTCAACACAAACTCCATGAGTCTTATCTATACCTGAAATCACTTTTCAAGACAAAACAAAACTAAAAGAAAACTTAGCACACAAATTAAAACAGAACCAAAAATATTTTTGGATTTTTGATTTTTTTGATTTTTCTTTTATTTTTGAATTTTTCTGATTTTTTTTATTTTCATTATTTTTAATTTTTAATTCTCCCCTAATATTTAAATTAGAAGAAACTATGACAAATTTAACAAAAATAAAAATGATATCTAACTTAAGAGTGATTTGGGATCAAAGTTTTTAGACAGTCTTTGTTTGGTCGATCTCCGGTATTGTTGTCCACTTAAACACGAAAAATTATGACTTATTTAGGACATACTATTTGATACAAGACAAGGTGAACTTAAGTTCCTAGATATTACATCTGATCCTAAGTTCTTGGATACTATATCTTAAGGTCCATCCAGCTGACGACGACCAGGGATATTGTTGTCCACCTATATTAAGCAGCGAGATCTATAGACAATCTTTGAAGGATTGAATGTTGAAAGAATAATCTTCATTTTTTGCTCCTTCGAATGCGAATTCTTCGATGCTTACGGACGAGGCTTTGGCTCAGAAATCTTCAACACAAACTCCATGAGTCTTATCTATACCTGAAATCACTTTTCAAGACAAAACAAAACTAAAAGAAAACTTAGCACACAAATTAAAACAGAACCAAAAATATTTTTGGATTTTTGATTTTTTTGATTTTTCTTTTATTTTTGAATTTTTCTGATTTTTTTTATTTTCATTATTTTTAATTTTTAATTCTCCCCTAATATTTAAATTAGAAGAAACTATGACAAATTTAACAAAAATAAAAATGATATCTAACTTTAAGAGTGATTTGGGATCAAAGTTTTTAGACTGTCTTTGTTTGGTCGATCTCCGGTATTGATGTCCACTTAAACACGAAAAATTATGACTTATTTAGGACATACTATTTGATACAAGACAAGGTGAACTTAAGTTCCTAGATATTACATCTGATCCTAAGTTCTTGGATACTATATCTTAAGGTCCATCAAGCTGACGACGACCAGGAATATTGTTGTCCACCTATATTAAGCAGCGAGATCTATAGACAATCTTTGAGTGTTCAATTTTAATTGTATTGGAACATCTTTCCCGCTTCCTGATATGCCCCAGCCATCAGGAACTTCCAGAGTACTCCTTACACCGGGTGAGCAGACAATCATTTAGAGAGAGAACAGATTCAAATTGCTATTACTTATTGTTTAAGAGGGGTTGAGAAGTAGAAGGTTGCATATGTTGTGTACCAGGTCGGATTGGAAGTCACACAAAGGAGACAACATATGGTTAATAGATAAGAGGAAATAAATATATATAACATGCAGAGAAATAGACTTGCATATGTTGTGTACCAGGTTGGATTGGAAGTCACGCAAAGGAGACAACATATGACTAACTGTCAGAAAGAAAGAAAATGATTTTCTACAGACCTAATTTATCGGAATTTACCAGTCGCCCCATCCAACCGGAATTAAGGATAGATTCCGCACATCGAGGAAAAGTTAAACCACGGTTCCAAGTACGAGTTCATTTAATGTGACGAGTGGATTCCCATATATATCTCCCTGCTCAACCTATCCGAGCGTCGTATTGTCAAGTTGAACGTATCTAACTAGGTCAAGATTTGTCAAGACTATAAATTTCCTAAGTTCAACTCTACCTAGTCAAGTCTATTTAGAATCTCTCGTGCCTACCGACGCATCAAACCAGATCATAGACCCTTCAACTTTGGGTACGTTACGCAGACTCAGGTTGCCTGTTATCACTTGATAATATCACTTCCCTAAACATCTCCCTCAAACACATTTCATAACCAACATATGTTTTTATTTTCTGATTTTCTAATGTTTTTGGATTTTTTTTTTAAATTTTCTAATTTTTGTTTTGTTTTTATTTCTCCCCCTAAATTTGTGCATAGGAGAGAAACGAAAGTTAATGTGCAAATTTAAACTATCCTAAAACAAAAATTTGTCTTTAAAGCGAATCAGCTTAAGAAAAACTCAGGAGTATACAGAAGAAAACTAAAACGGTAAGTCACCGATTGAATTTGCATCCAGAAGGTCTGAGAACAGTACGCGTAAACTCAGAACATATCCGAAAATTCTTCATGTCATTAAGCACTAACCCCGTTTGTGATCTCTTCTTTTCTTCCCTTCCCGCAAAGGACACATTCTCGCAAACAATGTTCTGAGTGTTGTACAGTTGAGAGATGTCTCTTATCAAGTGCCAGGAACAGCCACTACCAACAAACTGAAGTCTGATGATATGCCTCCATAGCTGCTTCGACACAGAGCGGGATCAGTTGGTCTTTGGAACCCAATCCATTTTGAATCGGAGCCGACCTTTGTCATCCTTGCACGATACTCTCTCCCATGACATATCATGTTTATCACAAACAGAAGATGAAGAAACGTTAGAAGCATTAGGAGATTTGGGAGAATGAGCCTTTGGAACCTATTTGTAGTTAGGTTTAACCCATTTATTTTTCGATCTAATGGGTGGCTCGGTACTTGCTTTTGATCTTGATGTCGGTCGTTGAGATGACTTTGATTTTGACTTTACGGGAGCATCTCTTGGATTGGACTTCTTGGCCGGCATTCCCTTCTTGACTTTGGGATTCAGATTCTTGTCCTTTGGAGTTTGATTCTTGGTCTTCTACACGTTCCAGTCACTATCGTATGAACGTGGTGACCTTGAGGGGTTTCTTTTGGAGTATCTCCTTCTTGGCGTGTTCTGCCAGCCGCGTGCGTAGTAAGGAACGTATGCGCGATTAGGAGAATTTTGGGCAATGTGTCCAGGTGTTCCACAGTGAAAACAAGTCTTTTTCTTCACTGGGAAATTGTTTCTTCCTGCCCCTGGTGGCGTATCCTTGCCTTGTCTCTGATTTTTCCCACATGCACAATTGCAGGAGGCACTCTGTTTCGCTGGAATTGGTGGCCTGTATTTCTTAACAGCAGGTTGATCAGAAACAACTAAGTTCGAAGCAACAGATTTAGAGTTCAAGGAGATGTTGGTTTGTTCAATGGTTTTCTCTTAATTCTCATCTTCTGCTACTTTACCTGCACATAAAGTAGAAGCATTAGTATTTTCAACTTGAATGCATCCTGACACAAATCCAGCTGGTTTGCCATATCGAAGATGTGCCTCCCTGTCAATTTCTTCCTGTGTCATAGGGATGGATACGTAGTTATGATTGAAAGGTGGAGGAACACTATCATACCCTAGATCCTTGTTTTGATTTTCTTTGAATTTTAATTGGGTTTCATATAAGGACTCGACTGTCTGACTTGACATAGTATAATTTTTAAAACTAACGTCTGTTTTTCCACACTTAATTTTTAAAGCGTCAAGTTCTTCAGTTACAGCAGCAAGTTGTCTCTTAATATAGTTTTAATTTTCACACTTGTTGCTATACTCTTCCTGAAGTTTCCTAAAGTCTTTGGTTTTTGCTTCTAATTCAGCCTTCAGGGGTTTCTGTCATTTCCTGAGTTGATATCCTTCATATCTCAGGTCCTCAACTTCTCTTTTAAATAAATCAATTTGTTCCCGAAGAAATTTAATCGTGGCTTCACAAGCTAGAGTACATGTAACTTCAGTGTCCGGAATGTTTTCAGAACTCATTGTTTCTCTACACTTCAAAGCATCAAGTTCTTGAATTACATCAACAAGACTAAGATGATTGAGAACTTTTGTCTTCTTGATGATATCCACGTTCATATCCCACGATTTCGGAAGTGAATTCAGTAGCTTTTTTGTTTATCTCAAATTTGGTCAAGAAGATCTCATCTATATTCATCTCAGTAGTGAGTGTGGTAAATCGCTGCAACTGAGCTTCCAGGGTTTCTCTAGGGATATAATCGAACATGTTGAAATTTTGTCTTAACATCTCCTGACGACTCTCTTTCATGTTTTCAATTCCCTCATAAACTTCAAAAACTATTAAAAGCACAACTAGAAGTTAAAAATCAAACTTAAATTTAAAAATGCCCTTTGACTATAAACCTCAAAAGTCAACTTTAAAAGTCAAATTTAAAAGGCCAAACTCAAAAGTCAAACTTAAAAAGTCAAACTTAAAAGTCAAACCGAAAAGCTAAATTTGAAACTTTAAAACTCAAACGAGAAAGTCAAAGTTTAAAGTCAAAGTCAAAATTTTAAGTAAAAAGTCAAAATTAGAAGTCAAAAATTAAAAATTAAAATTTTTTGGTTGAAAATGGAGCTTAAAAATAAAAGAAATTGATTTTTGGGTTGAATTTGACAAAATTTTGAAAGTTGGATCCGAAAAGGGGTGCCTAAGAATTAAAAATGGGAGGAAAGAACAAAGGCGGAGCTTGGAAGAGTTGGTTATGTCGCTGAGTTACTGATCCGGAGGTCGCAGGTTCGAGCCCTGGCACCTCCAAACCGTTTCCTATATTTTATGAAGCGCGCTGCTGCCAAAGTGACCTGCTGCTGATCCGAGCCGCACACGATCTGAGCCATAAACCGCTGAGCAGAGCTGCAACCGCCGTCCACCGAGCCGAGGCCGCAAACCGCCGCCGTAAACCGTCAGCCGTAAACTCCGGCGACCGCAAACACGTTTCCGGCCGTCAACTCCGAACCGTAAGCCCTTCAAACACAATAAACTCTCCATAAATCGTTGTCCTTGATGAAAAATAGCAAACTCCGGCGACCGTAAACACGTTTCCGGCCGTAAACTTCGAACCGTAAGCCCTTCAAACACAATAAACTCTCCAGAAATCGCTGTCCTTGATGAAAAATAGTGTTTTTTTCACCCTTTTTGCTCCAGAACTCGATCAAAAACTCGTTTTTACGAAAAACGCGAAGAACAAACCCCCCTTAATTTTTCAAGATCTATCCAAAAATGCAACAATCTTTCCAAAATAAGATCAAATCGGTTCCAGATCTGACAAAAATGAGTGATACAAACCAAGCTTTGATACCAATTGTTAGTCCCCAATCTGCTTGTGTATCAATCAGATCCGTTTGATGGTGTGGAATCCCAATCAAACGGATGATGTCAGATCAAATAGAAGAGAAGGAGAAGAAGAAGAAGATGAATCTTGTATGTATTGATATGAATGAAGATCCGGATACAAGATTCACATACTAACACACACTCTCTATTCTCTCTCTAGAACACCTTCAAATGCACACACTTAAGCTCCTTTTGTGTTCATTTCTCTTTTCATCACACCCCTCACCCCTATATATATACACACGGGAAACATGGGCCGTAAACAGGGTTTACGGCCGTAAACACCCCCTTGGTCATAAACTTGACCGTAAACACATAAGATATTACATAAAAATACAATTTCCTAGAAAAGCAAAGTATAATAATATTGACTGTAAACAGGGTTTAAGGGGGAGAAGTAAAAACAAAACAAAAATTTTAAAATTTTAAAAGAAAATCAAAAAAACATTAGAAAATCATAAAATAAAAAATATGTTGGTTATGAAATGTGCTTGAGGGAGATGTTTTGGGAAGTGATATTATCAAGTGATAACAGGCAACCTGAGTCTGCGTAACGTACCCGAAGTTGAAGGGTCTATGCTCTGGTTTGATGTGTCGGTAGGCACGAAAAATTTTAAATGGACATGACTAGGCAGAGTTGAACTTAGGAAATTTATAGACTTGACAAATCTTGACCTAGTTAGATCCGTTCAGCCTGACAATACGATGCTTGGATAGGTTGAACAGGGAGATATACATGGGAATCTACCGGTCACATTAAATAACCCATATCTAGAAATGTGGATTCACTTTTCCTCGATGTGCGGATTTTGTCCTTAATTCCGGTTGGATGGGGCGACTGGTAAATTCCGATAAATTAGGTCTGTAGAATATCATTTTCTTTCTTTCCGTCTGTTAGTCATATGTTGTCTCCTTTGCGTGACTTCTAATCTGACCTGGTACACAACATATGTAACTCTATTTCTCTACATGCTACATATATGAAATTCCTCTTATCTGTTAGCCATATGTTGTCAACTTTGCGTGACTTCTAATCCGACCTGGTACACATCATATGCAACCTTCTACTTCTCAACCCCTCTAAAACAACAAATAATAGAATTCAGAATCTATCCTCTCTCTGAATGGTTGTCTGCTCACCCGGTGTAAGGAGTACTCTGGAAGTTCTTGATGGCTGGGGCTAATCAGGAAGCGGGAAACACGTTCTAGTACACTTAAAATTGAACACATACAGATTGTCTGTAGATCTCGCTGCTCGATTTAGGTGGACAACAATATCCCTGGTTTTCGTCAGCTGAATGATCCTTAAGATATAGTATCGAGGAACTTAGGATCAGATATAATATCTAGGAACTTAAGTTCACCTTGTCTTGTATCAGATAGTAGGTCCTAAATAAGTCACAATTTTTCACGTTTAGGTGGACAACAATATCGGCGATCGACCAGACAAAGATGTGAAGATAGAAGGTACCGACAAGTGGATAAAGGTCGTCTAAAAACTTTGATCCCAAATCAATCTTAAAGTTAGATATCATTTTTATTTTTGTTAAATTTGTCATAGTTTCTTCTAATTTAAATATTAGGGGTGAATTAAAAATTAAAAATAATAAAAAAAATCAGAAAAATTCAAAAATCAAAGAAAAATCAAAAATTAAAAAAAAAATCCAAAAAATAGTGTTATTTCTGTTTTATTTCTTGTTCAGAAAAATCAAAAATCCAAAAATATTTTTGTTTCTGTTTTAATTTGTGTGCTAAGTTTTCTTTTAGTTTTGTTTTGTCTTGAAAAGTGATTTCAGGTATAGATAAGACTCATGGAGTTTGTGTTGAAGATTTCTGAGCCAAAGCCTCGTCCGTGAGCATCGAAGAATTCGCATTCGAAGGAGCAAGAAATGAAGATTATTCTTTCAACATTCAATCCTTCAACCCTAGAAGCAAGGTGAAGCTGCAATTGAAGATTATGTGACAGATTGCATTGAAGCCTCCTCAATCAGTGTACTGCTACCTTTGTACCTGTTGAAGTGTTCTAGAAGATTTGTTCTCTCTGAAGATTCTCAAGCTGAAGGCCCTATCTTTCAAGAATCAGTACATCATGCCTCCTCACCCAATGTGCGTTCAATGCCAAATTCTGAAGAAAAAGCTCAACCGCTTAAGATGAAGTCATTCATTGAAGATTCATCAAGTTCATCTTGAAGTCGTGAAGAATTTGAAGATTAATACTGAAGCCAAGTTCCCAATGAAGATTATCAAGAAAGGCAGCTACTTTTTAGGGGGAGCTTGTTGGGTCATTTAAGAAAAGAAAAGAAAGCTATAAACCAAAGGGGAGATTGTTGGGTCAATATTATGGTTTATACTTTGCTTTTCTAGGAAATTGTATTTTTATGTAATATCTTATGTGTTTACGGTCAAGTTTATGGCCAAGGGGGTTTTTATGGCCATAAACCCTGTTTATGGCCCATGTTTCCTGTGTGTATATATATAGTGGTGAGGGGTGTGAGGAAAAGGGGGATGAACACTAAGGAGCTGAAGTGTGTGCAATTTAAGGTGTGAGAGAAACTAAAGAGAAGAGTGTGTGTGAACTATGTGTATGGAGCTTCAATCATTTCATTGAATACATCATAGATTCATCATCTTCTTCTTCTTCTTCTTCTTCTTCTTCTTCTTCTCCTTCTCCTTCTCTTTTGTTTGATCTGACATCATCCGTTTGATTGGGATTCAGCACCATCAAACGGATCTGATTGATACACTAGCAGATTAGGGACTTACAATTGGTATCAGAGCTTGGATTGTATCACTCATCTTTGTTAGATCTGGAGCCGATTTGATCTTATTTTGGTAAGATTCTTGCGTTTTTGGATAGATATCAAAAAATTAGTGGGGGTTTTTTCTTTGTGTTTTTCCTCAAAACGAGTTTTTGATCGAGTTTTGGAGCAAAAAGGGTGAAAAAACGTTGTTTTTCGTCAAGAACAACGATTTCTGGAGAGTTTACGGTCTTTGAAGGAGAGTTTACGGTCTTTGAAGGGCTTACGGTCTAGAGTTTATGGCCGGAAATAGGTTGCCGGAGTTTACGGCTGGAAACAAGTCACCGGAGTTTGCGGCCACGGCTCGGTTTGCGGCTTGGTGGATCGTGGCTTGGAGAACAGCTCGGCTCGGCTCAGCGGCTTGCGGATCGATTGTGTGCGGCTCGGCTTGGACGGCTAGGGAATTCAGCGCTCAGCAGCCACCTTGTCTCATTCAGCAGCATTTCTTATTCGTTCAGTGCTTTAACAAAAAAAGGGACGTGAAGCTTGGGAGAGGCGGGGATCGAACCCATGACCTTTCATTCATCAGTCAGCATGCTTAGCCAACTCGACCAAGCGATCACTTGTTTCAATCCCCCGAAATATTAAACTTAACCACTCCCAGTCGCACCAAATTTCGCATTTTAACACTTTTTTTTTGAACTGGAAAATACAAATATACTAATCTAGTCCTAAACTAACACCTAATTCCACTATGTCCACAATGGGACTTGAACCCTCAACCTCCAAGAGGGAGAGCACCACCTGATACCGCTGGGCTAGAAGCCCTTTGGTATTTTAACACTTTTAACCCCAAAAATCAATTTCTTTCATTTTTAAAGTTCTTTTTCAACCAAAAAATTTAATTTTTAATTTTTGAATTTTATTTTTGGCTTTTTACTTAAAATCTTGACTTTGACTTTAAAGCTTGACCTTTGAATTTGAACTTTGACTTTCTCGTTTGACTTTTAAATTATCAAATTTAGCTTTTCGGTTTGTTTCAAGTCTAACGTTTGAGTTTGACTTTTTAAGTTTGACTTTTGAGTTTGACTTTTAAGGTTGACATTTGAAGTTTATAGTCAAAGGGCATTTTTAAATTTAAGTTTGACTTCTAGTTGTGTTTTTAATAGTTTTTGAAGTTTACGAGAGAATTGAAAACATGAAAGAGAGTCGTCAGGAGATGTTAAGACAAAACTTCAACATGTTCGATTATATCCCTGGAGAAACCCTCGAAACTCAGTTGCAGTGATTTACTACACTTACTACTGAGATGAATATAGCTGGAATCTTATTGTCTAAGTTTGAGATAAACAAAAAGCTACTGAATTCACTTCCGAAATCGTGGGATATGAACGTGGCTATCATTAAGAAGACAAAAGATCTCAATCATCTTAGTCTTGCTGATGTAATTCAAGAACTTGATGCTTTGAAGTGTAGAGAAACAATGAGTTCTGAAAACATTCCGGTCACTGAAGTTACATGTACTCCAGCTTGTGAAGCCACGATTAAATTTCTTCGGGAACAAATTGATTTATTTAAAAGAGAAGTTGAGGACCTGAGATATGAAGGATATCAACTCAGGAAAGGACAGAAACCCCTAAAGGCTGAATTAGAAGTAAAAACCAAGGACTTTAGGAAACTTTAGGAAGAGTATAGCAACAAGTGTGAAAATTATGATTATATTAAGAGACAACTTGCTGCTGTAACTGAAGAACTTGACGCTTTAAAAATTAAGTGTGGAAAAACAGATGTCATTTTCAAAAATTCTACTGCGTCAAGTTAGACAGTCGAGTCCTTATATGAAACCCAATTAAAATTCAAAGAAAATCAAAACAAGGGTCTAGGGTATGATAGTGTACCTCCTTCTTATAATCATAACTACACATCCATCCCTATGACACATGACGAAACTGACAGGGAGCCACATCTTCGATATGGAAAACGAGTTGGATTTATGTCAGGAGGAGTTATTAATGTTGAAAATACTAATGTTTCTACTTCATGTGCAGGTAAAGTAACAGAGGATCAGAACAAGGAGAGCACTACTGAACAAACCAATGACTCCTGGAACTCTGAATCTGTTGCTTCAAACTCAACTGCTTCTGATCAACCTGCCGTTGAGAAATACAGGCCACCAATTCCAACGCAACAGAGTTCTTGTTGCAAGTGTGCATGTGGGAACAACAAGAGACAAGGCAAGGATACGCCACCAGGGGCAGGAAGAAACAATTTCCCAGTGAAGAAAAAGACTTGTTTTCATTGTGGAATACCTGGACACAATGCCAGACATTGTCCAAATCGCGCATATGTTCCCTACTACGCACAAGGATGGCAGAACGCACCAAGAGGGAGATTTTCCAAAAGAAACCCCTCAAGGTCACGTTCATACAATGGTGACTGGAACGCACAAAAGGCCAAAAATCAAACCCACAAGGCCAAGAATCTGAATCCCAAGAACAAGAAGGGAATGTCAGCCAAGAAGCCAAATCCAAGAGATGCTCCCATGAAGTAAAAATCAAAGTCATCTCAACGGCCGACATCAAGTTCAAAATCAAGTGTTGAGCCACCCATCAGATCGAAAAAGAAATGGGTTAAACCCAACTACAAATGGGTTCCAAAGGCTCACTCTCCCAAATCTTCTAACGCTTCTAATATTTTTACATCTTCTGTTGTGATAAGCAGGACATGTCATGGGAGAGAGTATCATGCAAAGATGACAAAGGTCGACCCAGTTTCAAAATGGACTGGGTTTTAAAGACCAACTGATCCCGCTCTGTGTCGGAGCAGCTATGGAGGCATATCATCAGACTTCGGTTTGTTGGTAGTGGTTGTTCCTGGCACTTGATAGGGGACATCTCTCAACTGTACAACACTCAAAACATTGTTTGGGAGAATGTGTCCTTTGCGGGAAGGGAAGAAAAGAAGTGATCACTCAGGGGGTCTGTGCTTAATGACATGAAGAATTTTCGGATTTGTTCTGAGTTTACGCGTGTTGTTCTCAGACCTTCTGGATGCAAATTCAATCGGTGACTTACGGTTTGAGTTTTCTTCTCTATACTCCTGAGTTTTTTTTCTTAAGCTGATTCGTTTTAAAGACAAATTTTTGTTTAGGATAGTTTAAATTTGCGCATTAACTTTCGTTTCTCTCCTATGCACAAATTTAGGGGGAGAAATAAAAACAAAACAAAAATTAGAAAATTTAAAAAAATCCAAAAACATTAGAAAATCAGAAAATCACTAAAATATGTTGGTTATGAAATGTGCTTGAGGGAGATGTTTTGGGAAGTGATATTATCAACTAATAACAGGCAATCTGAGTCTGCGTAACGTACCCAAAGTTGAAGGGTCTATTCTCTGGTTTGATGCGTCGGTAGGCAAGGAAAATTTTAAATGGACATGACTAGGCAGAGTTGAACTTAGGAAATTTATAGACTTGATAAGTCTTGACCTAGTTAGATACGTTCAGCTTGACAATACGACGCTCGGATAGGTTGAGCAGGGAAATATATATGGGAATCCACTCGTCACATTAAATGAACCTGTACTTGGAACCGTGGTTTAACTTTTCCTCGATGTGCGTATTCTATCCTTAATTCCGGTTGAATGGGGCGACTGGCAAATTCCGATAAATTAGTTCTGTAGAAAATCATTTTCTTTCTTTCTGTCTGTTAGTCATATGTTGTCTCCTTTGCGTGACTTCCAATCCGACCTGGTACACAACATATGCAACTCTATTTCTCTTCATGTTATATATATATGAATTTCCTCTTATCTGTTAGCCATATGCTGTCTCCTTTGCGTGACTTCCAATCCGACCTGGTACACAGCATATGCAACCTTCTACTTCTCAACCCCTCTGAAACAATAAGTAATAGCAATCTGAATCTGTTCTCTATCTGAATGATTGTCTGCTTACCCGGTCTAAGGAGTACTCTGGAAGTTCTTGATGGTTGGGGCATATCAGGAAGCGGGAAACATGTTCCAGTACAATTAAAATTGAACACTCAAAGATTGTCTATAGATCTCGCTGCTCAATTTAGGTGGACAACAATATCCCTGGTCGTCGTCAGCTGGATGGTCATTAAGATATAGTATCGAGGAACTTAGGATCAGATCTAATATCTAGGAACTTAAGTTCACCTTGTCTTGTATCAAATAGTATGTCCTAAATAAGTCTTAATTTTTCATGTTTAAGTGGACAACAATACCGGAGATCGACCAAACAAAGACGTGAAAATAGAAGGTATCGACAAGTGGATAAAGGCTGTCTAAAAACTTTGATCCCAAATCACTCTTAAAGTTAGATATCATTTTTATTTTTGTTAAATTTGTCATAGTTTCTTCTAATTTAAATATTAGGGGAGAATTAAAAATTAAAAATAATGAAAATAAAAAAAAAATCAGAAAAATTCAAAAATCAAAGAAAAATCAGAAAAATCAAAAATCCAAAAATATTTTTGTTTCTGTTTTAGTTTGTATGCTAAGTTTTCTTTTAGTTTTGTTTTGTCTTGAAAAGTGATTTCAGGTATAGATAAGACTCATTGAGTTTGTGTTGAAGATTTCTGAGCCAAAGCCTCGTCCGTGAGCATCGAAGAATTCGCATTCGAAGGAGCAAGAAATGAAGATTATTCTTTCAACATTCAATCCTTCAACCCTAGAAGCAAGGTGAAGCTGCAATTGAAGATTATGTGACAGATTGCATTGAAGCCTCCTCAATCAGTGTACTGCTACCTTTGTACCTGTTGAAGTGTTCCAGAAGATTTGTTCTCTCTGATGTTCTCTCTGAAGATTCTCAAGCTGAAAGCCCTATCTTTCAAGAATCAGTACATCATGCCTCCTCACCCAATGTGCGTTCAATGCCAAATTCTGAAGAAAAAGCTCAACCGCTTAAGATGAAGTCATTCATTGAAGATTCATCAAGTTCATCTTGAAGTCGTGAAGAATTTGAAGATTAATGTTGAAGCCAAGTTCCTAATGAAGATTATCAAGAAAGCCAGGTACTTTTTAGGGGGAGCTTGTTGGGTCATTTAAGAAAAGAAAAGAAAGCTATAAACCAAGGGGGGATTGTTGGGTCAATATTATGGTTTATACTTTGCTTTTCTAGGAAATTGTATTTTTATGTAATATCTTATGTGTTTACAGTCAAGTTTATGGCCAAGGGGGTGTTTACGGCCGTAAACCCTTTTTACGGCCCATGTTTCTTGTGCGTATATATATAGGGGTGAGGGGTGTGTGGAAAAGAGTGATGAACACCAAGGAGCTTAAGTGTGTGAATTCTAAGGGGTGAGAGAAACTAGAGAGAGATGTTTTGTGTGTGTGAATCTTTGTATTCGGATCTTCATTCTAATCATATCATACATAGATTCATCATCATCTTCTTCTTCTTCTCCTTCTCTTCTATTTGATCTGACATCATCCGTTTGATTGGGATTTCGTACCATCAAACGGATCTGATTGATACACAAGCAGATTGGGGACTAACAGATGTACTGTCTTCTAACCAAACTACATTCGATAACGCCAAACGCCTGGCCCAACGACTCCTTGACCATGGAGTCCGCCATGGTGTGGTGGTCCCCGTTCCCCAGCCATCAAAGGGAGGGGCCTATAAATGAAAGTCGGGGAAAAAGAGGAAGGATCGAACAACCCAGGAAACCCCGCAGGAGCAACAAATGGTTACAATATACGCCGCTACAACACCTGCTACTCCAGCACCTACCAGTCAATATGCTGGAACTCTCCCGAAGTGTGATGGGTGTAACTACCACCACACTGGAGTATGTCGGGAAATACAGTGCCTGAATTGCCACAAGAAAGGGCACACTTCCCGGTTCTGCAGGCCACCGACACAACCGATCTCCCAAGTCCCCGGAGTAGAAGTAAACCAGGTCTGCTATGGCTGTGGTGAGGCAGGGCACTACAAGAGGGACTGCACTATAGCGAAGAACTCACGCGTGGATGGACGGATTCTGATGATCACCGGAGGAGAAACTACCCCGGAGTCCCCAACGACCAACGATACGTCTTCGAAATAAGCATTGCTTTAAAATTTAATTTATATTTATATAAGATTAAAACTTGGGGAAATATTTAAAAGTAATTATAATTACTCACTCATATGAACAAGTCACAGCATTCATAAGAGAACTAAGGATCCGTACAGGTGAGCTATGATGGCTTCGTATATACATCAGGGTTGTGCATAGCTAAGATTTTGCTGACTTAGAGTGAGTGATTCTGCCTTAATTCTTGTTCCTTTTTAGGTTATAGATTTAGGGCAGAGCCACTCAGTCGACCGTCTTATTCATCTTAATTATACATAACTTGTATATGCCAGGCGATCATAGAGGTACCATGGATGATCATAATAGTGAGTATCGACACTACTTATCAAACTAGTCTCACTGTTAGTACTCGCTCATCACGGTACAATTTGTGGCAGTGGTTTTTGAAGGGTTTTGAGCATTCTAACACTCCTATAGTGTATATGCTACCCTAAATACCTTGGATCTATGTTTTCTCTATTATACATCCAAACTTGAACTTTCCAAGGTATTACCCTAACTAGCATACAATCATTGATACTTGGGTAATATAAACAATTTAGAAGACATACCTTTTCATGTAGCTTGATTCCATGGAGCTTAAGAGCCTAGTGCCTCAAGTGTGACACCTCAAATGGTTCACACAACATCACCAACAACTTGGCATAACTTGAGCTAAAAGGTTCCTATGCTCAAATCGGCTAGCCCTCATGTGTACACACACTAGTGCCAATTTCTTGAGCCATGGGGTCCTTATATATGGTGGCTATTAGGGTTACACCATGTAACTCATGTCTTTCCAGATTCATCATGCTCCATGGTTTAAAGCCTCCAAGGAGTATCCATGGGTTACTCCATAGGTTTAGCCCAACAGGAAGAACTATGGATCATAAGCCCACATATATAAGAATGAATGATTTACAAAATCAATCCCCATATATTTAATTAGTCTCCTTTTGATCACATAATTAATTCTTGATCAATACTAATTAAATAATATGATTTCATATTAATATATTAGAACTTATAATATATTAACAAATCATAAATATCCTTTTCTCACAAAAGTCTATCCAAATTGTTCCGATGCCATGCAACCCAAATGGACCATGCCAATCGGGTCAAGTACATACCAATTATAGTTATGGACTTAGACACTAATCCAACAGCCTCCCACTTGTATAAGTCTAAAACTATTATTGCGTATGACTTCAAAACCCGACTAGCAATCGTAGCTCTTAAAGATTGTTGTCGAACTCTGAATAAATCAATGACGCGTCTATTAGATAAGGGATCATATATTCCTCCATTGTAGATATCATATGGACTGAGACATGGATTATAATCATTCTCTCTGTCCATTTGTTGTTTCCCGATTTCCGATATATGACGACCAACTAATTGAACAAAACAAATCAGTCCTGGCTTGGCCAAGCACTTCAGGATGTCATCACTAAATCATCGAGGGGCCCACAAATATCTCTTTTGTCCCTTTAAGGGTAAAAGGAATGGATAAACTTCGACTCATATGCTTTTTTTACTACTTGTTGAATCATACACAAAGGCACGTTTTATAACATCGAGTTACCAATGCGTTTTCATACAATCAATGTATAACCAACTCATAGGCAACAACTCATATCTCTAGGTTTGAAGAATATAAGATATTATCGTCTCATGATCACTCGTGATAAAATCCATGAAGTGAGTCAAATGAGTGTGGGTTTAATCCAATATTAAGAACTTATGAGCACTCATGAATGTTGCAGCAACTCTTGCTATGTCCACTACCTTGGACATCTACAAACCAGCTTCATGACAGTCTTGATTCATATCTACTTCCAACATATGACTGACTGTGGATGGTTTAAATAACTTAGTTATTCGGGAAGAACGAGCTAGTTATTCTGGAAGTCAAAACATGCAAAGTGAAACACAAGAATAATCGAATCCAATATGGTCTCAGAACTTATGAATATAAATAGAACACCTTTTATTTATCACCATATTGATTACACATTATTCATTGCATACTGTTTCAAACTATCAACTTTATACTTGAATTAAAACAATAGTTGTCCCATGCTCCGAGCATATACACTATGTTTTCTAAACACTAATCATGCCATACACCAAGTATGCACACTATGTTTTTCCAAACATTAGTTATGCCATACACCAAGTATGCACACTAAGTTTGTCTATGATCTATACTTTGTGAAATAGATCGATTGAACATAATTCCAATGATTCTCATTTCAAAATCCCAAATCCTTACCGCAAATGCAAGAATTCCAAATTCCTTCCATTTACCTAAATTTGTTAGATTCTAAACTTATATGCATTGATCCTCTTGTAATGATTTTGCACAAAGTCACAAAGACTTGTCAACAGACATTATAGAGTATTCCAATGGAGATCACTCCATGGAAACGAAGTCTCAAATTCAAAGTACATTGCATTGAACATCCTTCTTGCATTAAGTTTCCTAATCTTACACAAATTTAATGAATAACTTCTACCTATGGGAATATTTCCATATTCTCATTTTGACTATCACTTCTGAACAAGAGTTGCCTCCTTTCAAAATATGTCAGTATGGTCTTTCCAAAATTAACACTATACTTCCAACTGTCTCTGAGCAACCAATCTTTGGTAAACCTTAGATTGTCCTCGACAATTACTTAATCATTTTATCCAATTCTAAACTTTTTCCCTCTTAATGCCCTGAGCATTTGGAAAATTTAGAAAGGATGAATATTATAGCACATGCAATCGATACTATATCCGAAGCATATGGGACACGATTCATGATGTCTCACATAAAGACATGATACTAGACCAGTCTTTTTGCTATACTATTTCTATTTATATTTGCCAAGTTCTCATAATTCATATTATAAAACGGGATGCCGTAATCATAATCGAATTTTAGAACGCAAATAATGGACCCATATATAGAATTTCCTTATGTTTAGCCATTCCAACATAAAATTCATATATATATATATATATATATATATATATATATATACATATCCTTGACTAAAGATGATTAAGACCTCAATCTAAGCTTTTAGAATTAAAATGAAGTACAATTTCCTCTCCCTTAATTATAGCAAAACAACTTTTCCCAATTGAAATTTTTTGTTTTCTATAACTAACATTGCTAACTTGCAACACTTATCATAATTATCATGCTCCCACTAACATGAGAATTATCAACATAACACTTATGCTCCCACTAGCTTCGACATGTACTCAGAAATCAGCTGGACTTCTAGAAATCAATACTTTATGGACTTTCTTACCAAAGTTCAGACTTCTGATACGAGATGCTTTGATAAAAACTTTATCAAAATCATACACCTTTCATTAGATAGCACACATGTGTGTCTAAACAATTTCAGAACTATGAAAAGGGATGCCATAATCATAGTCTCAATTGTTTAGACCTTTGCCATTCCTCACAAGTCCATGTTAGTGTGCCAGTTAACCACACACGCTCCACTAACGACTTTGAGAATGAAAATATCACAATTTCTGTCTACTTAAAATCTACTTAGTGAAAGCGTTTCGTCACCATCATTTTCATGAATCAGAGAGAAACTTTATGACACTTAGATTTTATGGTGTATATGTTCTATCCATGTGAATTTTTCAAAACCATAATCACAAGACAAGGTTAGTGACAAATCCAAACTCATATGGATTGAACTTGTGCAGTCTTAACTTCTTGCCACCTGGCAGCACAAGGGTCTGCCATTGCTTCCAATTTGTTATGCAACCAATTGAGAACTCTCAGAACTCATATGCAAAGCCAACTTTAACTGGAATGGGCAAAGAAATAGGAAAAATGTCAACACGGTAGGTTATAAACCTCAAGTCGTGTGCTAGTGATAAACTACATGTTTTACTCTTGATTAGATCTTGAAATTCTTTCAGGATCTTTAAGACTCCCATTGCCCTCTTGACATATAAGACTTTCTTGCCAAATATTCAAGAGATAGTGCAGATTCTTTGTCAAGACAAACACTTCACATAATTGGCCTAAGTTGGTATCTGTTTTATCCAAAACATCACAACTTACCAATTTCAAATGTACAAGAGTAGAACATATTTTACTCTTACATTTGACTAGTGTTAATAAACCTTTCTTTAAGATATGTCACTCAAGTTACAATCTTGGAGTATAACTCTAAGAATTGTTTGGAACGAAGTATGACTCATCTTCTTGATTTAACCATTTTAACAATTATTGATTCCTCTTCTTAGCCATAGGAATGCACTAAGATGTCCTTAGAGGACCAATTGTGAAATGGTTTCTTAATCATCAAGATGATCATAAAACATGATACTAAAGTACTCTCCCATCTTTTCAGATTTGAGAAACTTTTATTTTTCTGCCTAATTTGATTCTCCTCATTCGTTCTGCCATACATCGAATAGTCGTATTGATCTTTGTAGTGGACTTGACCAGTGCACAAGAATGTGTACTCGATCCCTTAGTCCTTCACTTGACTCACATATACATGTGAGCAAGGAATTGGTCTTAATTTTCCAAAGATGAAAATTCTCATTCATCATACTATACAACTTGCATGATTCCAAGTTTCGGTCCAATTGAAAACTTGGGTGATGAGAATCTTTCCTTATTTGGTAATTTTAGACACTATCACAAAGAAGAGAAGCAAATTCATATTTCTAATATTGCTAGAAACAAGCAAATATCAATTTCCCATAAATGCCATTGCAAGGAGATATAAAGTAAAAAATTATTTATTTATAAATGAGGAAACAACTTTTTCCTTACAATGCAACCTTAAATGAAAAACTATGCTATTACATATTTTCTAGCAATCTACCATAACTCCTAAGTAGTAGCTCAAGAATCCGATCTTCGAACCATGCGATTGAAATCCATCTTCACGATCAGATTCAACATACTCTTTCTTTAAGTTCCCTTCCCTTTGCTTGATCCTGCCATACATCAAAATATTTTAGAAATCTTCAAATAGGAACTTAATTGAGTTAGATATTGGACTTACCTGAAGCAGAGTTAAACTTTTTGACTAGACCTTCTCTCATATCTTTCAGGTAGTTAGGGCAGCTTCACAACCAATGCCCCTTCATTTGGCAACAGAAACATATGTACCCTTTGGTAATGGTACATGGGACTATCTCAGACTTAGCCTTTCTCTTTACCATTTGGTCAACCTAGTTGACTATGGCCGATCCCTTTCCATTGGGTAGGAAAAGCTTTTCTAGATATCCAATGTTACCAATTGTCAATGTCCATGGTAGTCTGGGAAGTTGATCTACTAATCAAATTTGCTTACCAGAGCTCCAAATCATTGTTGATTAAACAGCACCAAGCAAATAGATAAGATCGTTAAGGGTCATGTCATAGTCTGTTACATAGTAGTCCTTAACGAAACTCACTATATGACTTAGAAAGTGATTGAACAACCAACTTTCTCAAGACTTTGACACCCAACTCTCCCGGCTTGTCAATATGTGACTTCATCTCCAAGATGTGAGCACACATAGACCTTGCTTGCCAATAGAGCTTGAGTGAACTTGAACTTGTGGGTTAGGGAGAATAAATGGAGGAGGTGGAGGAAGAGAAGAATGATTTCCGGGACATCATCTTCATTAGGAAAGCTTGTTCCAAGAGTTTTGGGAAGATCATAATTGTCTGAACCAAATATCTTTTGGGAGACATTCAAGATAGTTGATTTAAAGACCTTAATATAACACCCAATATGAAATATTAAGGCTAGGACCCAACACAATATTTTATAACTTGGAAGAGGGATGTCGTAATCCAAGCTATAGAATATTTGAAGGTAGGCGAATGAAGATTCACCAATTTCCACCATGAAAAACGAAATAATTTATTAGGTTTTAATTGGATTTGAAACTCCTAGATCTTTTGAGATTCATTGAACTTTTCAATTGCATGTTTCAATCTCGATTGTTCCCTATCAAGTTTTGTGACTGGGATGCCGACGATCACAAAACAAGGTGTGAATAACCATGCAAATATACTTGGTACCCTTCATATTTACCACTCAATCGATGTGCCGGTTAACCACACATGCTCCAACAATACTATGATAAACATTAAGTTACCCTTTGCCTACCTTGTTAAATCAAGCTAGTCTACCGGTTAACCATACGCGCTCCACTAACCGACTTAAGCAAAGTGCAAAGTGTAATTTTATGGGTTAGCACCAAATTCACGTTTTCCTAAGTAACTAATATTGGGAATTCATAATAGTTTAGTTACTTAGTATTTATCATTAATACTTTAATGAAAGGAGAATTCTAGTCCTTGTACTACCCTTTCGGCTAACGACCCTCCACCAGTCAATGAAGCGGTGGGTGAGAGTGGACACCCATTTAACTGCCATTTGATAGGTAGTAACCTTATACCCCCTTATAGACCGGCTTCGTGAATGAGGCCTACTAACGTTAACACTGACTTTGTTCTTATATATATATATATATATATATATATATATATATATATATATATATATATATATATATATATTAATTTATAATATTATAAAGTATAAGTGTTGAATTTTAACTTTTAAAATTCTAAGGGCTTAACTTGGAATTAGAGTATTCATGAGGGGAAACTTTACAAATTCCAAAACTTGAGGGCAAGTTTTGAACTATTCAAAAACTTTTCAATTCCATAACTTATGTGTTTAAAGTAGTTTTAATGAAAAACCCTTCAAGTTCCATAACTTGAGGACACGTTATGGAACGCTTTAAAACATTTAAAAATGAGACGCTCCATTTTTCATAACTTATGGAAATCTTATGATTTTTTTAATAATCATAAATGTTACTTTTCAAGTACCTTGAGGACAAGTTACAAAAACACATATTACGAACAAATTTTAGATCAATTTGGATTAAAAACATATTCTCATGTAACTTTTCTATTAATCAAAATCAACTCATAAGAACAAGATAATTCAAATAAAACACTTTTCATGTAATTAGCCTAACCATTAAACTAATACAAAACATGAATCTATTGACAATTATCTATTAAATTAGATTAGCATGAACATTACCATACCAAAAACAAGTTTACAAGTTCAAAAATTGTAAATCCCTAAAATGCCTGTGTATCAATCAGATCTGTTTGATGGTGCGGAATCCCAATCAAATGGATGATGTCAGATAAAATAGAAGAGAAGAAGAAGAAGAATATGATGTATCTATGTATGAATTGATTAGAATGAAGTTCCTTTACACAAGATTCACACAGTTACACACATATGCTCCTTTCTCTCTTTCTGACCGTATACTCCTTCTGTTCATCAATATCTACTCCTCAACCCTAACACCTATATATATACTAGGGAATATGGGATTGGTGAACATGGGCCGTAAATGGGTTTACGACCGTAAACCTGTTTACAGCCGTAAACACAGCCGTAAACATGTATACAACCGCAAACACTAAATTGTTTACGGTCCAAGACACAAAAATATATTTTTCTAGAAAAGTAAAGTATAAACCATATTTTTGACCCAACAATCTCCCCCTTGGTTTATGACTTTCTTTTCTTAATTGACCCAACAAGCTCCCCTAAAAAGTAGCTGGCTTTTCATGTTAATCTTCATTGGGAGATTGGCTTCAGCAATTATCTTCAAATTCTTCACAACTTCAAGATGTACTTGATGAATCTTCAATGAATGACTTCATCTTGAGCACTTGAGCTTTTCTTCAAGATTTGACCCTGAACGCACATTGGGTGAGGAGGCTTCTTGTACCGATTCTTGAAAGATGGCGCTTTCAGCTTAAGAATCTTCAGTGAGAACATTAGAGAGAACAAATCTTCTGGATCACTTCAGCAAGTACAACGATAGCAACAGACTGATTTGGAGGCTTTAATGCAATCCATCAAATAATCTTCAATTTCTGCTTCACCTTGCTTCTGGGGTTGAAGGATTGAATGTTGAAAGAATAATCTTCATTTCTTGCTCCTTCGAATGAGAATTCTTCGATTCTCACGTACGAAGCCTTGGCTTAGAAATCTTCGACACAAACTCCATGAGTTTCATCTTCACCTGAATTCACCTTTCAAGACAGAACAAAACTAAAAGGAAATTTAGCACACAATATTTTTGGGTTTTTCATATTTTCTAAACAAAAATAAAAAATAAATAACACTATTTTTTATTTTGAATTTTCTGATTTTTGTTTGTTTTTTTATTTTTAATTCTCCCCTTATATTTAAATTAGAAGAACACTATGAACAAACTTAACAAAAACCAAAATAATAGCTAACTTTAAGAGTGATTTGGGATCAAAGTTTTTTAGACAACCTTTATCTGTTTATCAGTACCTCTGCCTTCATGAATAGATCTGGTCAATCACCGGTATTGTGGTCCACTTAAACACGAGAGATTGTGACAAAATTACGACATACTATAAGTGACAAGACAATGTCATCCTAAGTTCCTAGATAATATTCCTTAAGGACCATTCAGCTGACGACGACCAAAGATATTGTTGTCCACCTAAATTGAGCAGTGAGATCTACAGACAATCTGTATGTGTTCAAATTTTAATTGTACTAGAATATGTTTCTCGCTTCCTGATATGCTCCAGCCATCAAGGACTTCCAGAATACTCCTTATACCATGTGAGTGTTGTATAGTTAAGAGATGCCTCCTATCATGTGCCAGGACCAGCCATTACCAACAAACCGAAGTCGGATGATATGCCTCCATAGCTGCTCCGGTACAGAGCGTGATCAGTTGGTCTTTGGAACCCAGTCCATTTTGAAATTGGGTCGACCTTTGTCATCATTGCAGGGTACTCTCTCCCATGACATATCCTGTTTATCACAAACAAAAGACGATGAAATACTAGAGTCATTAGAAGAATTGGGAGTTTTCACCTTTGGTACCCATCTATATTCAGGTTTAATCCATTTCTAGTTCGATCCATTGGGTGCCTCGGCACTTGATTTGGAACTTGAAGCCAGCTGCCGAGACGACTTTGACTTAACCGGCCTTTGTTTCACTGGATCATCTCTTGGATTGGGCTTGTTGGCTGACATTTCCTTCTTGTCCTTGGGATTCGGATGCTTGGCCTTGGGATTTGAATTCTTGGCCTTCATGGCATTCCAGTCGGCGTCATCTAAATGTGACCTTGAGAGGTTTCTTTTGAAAAATCTCCCTCTTGGCGCATTCTGCCAGCCTTGTGGATAGTAGGGAACGTATGCACGATTACGACAATTTCTGGCAACGTGTTCAGGTGTTCCACAATGAAAACAAGTCTTTTTCTTCACTGTGAAGTTATTTATTCCTGCCCCTGGTGGCGTATCCATGCCTTGTCTCTTGCTTTTCCCACACGCACAGTTACAACAGACACTCTGTTTCACTAGAATTGGTGGCATGTATTTCTCAACGGCAGGTTTGTTAGGAATAACAAAATTTGAAGCAACAGATTCTGAGTTCAAGGAGATGTTGGATTGTTCAATGGTTTTCTCCTTGTTCTCATCTTCCGCTACTTTACCTGCACATAAAGTAGAAACATTAGTATTTTCAACTTGAACACCTCCTGACACAAATCCAGCTGGTTTTCCATATTGAAGATGTGCCTCTCTGTCAATTTCTTCCTGTGTCATAGGGATGGATGTGTAGTTATGATTGAAAGGTGGAGGAACACTATCATACCCTAGACCTTTTTGCTGGTTATTTTTTAAATTGCAGACAATGATCAATCATGTTGGCAACTACCTCGCTTGATACATCATATTTTTAAAAATCAAAATTTGCAGTTTCAAATTTGTTTTTTAATGTATCAAGCTCAGTAATTAACTCAGCATTCTGTCTCTTTATATAATCATAATTCTCACATTTATTACTATAGTTTTCCTGAAGTCTTCTAAAGTCCTTTATTTTAGATTCCAACTGGGCCTTAAGTTTCTAAGTTGGTAATCCTCATACCTAAGGTCCTCTACTTCACTACGTAGGGTTTCAATTTCCTCAAGGAGAGATTTAACATAATCACTATAAGCTTGAGAGCATGAAGCTTCATTGACCGGGATATTTGTAGAACTCATTTTATTTCCACACTTCAAAGCATCAAAGTCAAAATTTAAGGTTAAAAGTTAAAAATAATAAAATAATCAAAAGTTAATATATATATATATATATATATATATATATATATATTTATTATTTTATTATTTTATTTTTTATTATTTTTAATTTTTTTAATCGAAAGAGAGGTTTTAAAAATAAAAGTAATTGAATTTTGGGTTAAAAGTGTCAAATTTTGAAAGTTGAACCGAGAATAACGGGTTATGAATTAAATTTCGAAAGATTGTAACAAGTGATCAGGTAGCCGACTTGGATAAGGCGCAAGGTTGTTGAATCAGAGGTCTTGGGTTCGAAACCCGACACCTCCAAATGCGCTTCTAATTTTTAAATGTGCGAAGCGAGGCGAGGAACTAGCTGCTGCGAGGACCTGGTGCGAGGTGCGAGGCCGTAACCACCGAGGCTGTAAACTCCGAGCCGAGGCCGCAAACCTCGGGCCGTGAACCTCAGGCCGCAAACTCCGGACCGTGAACCTCGGGCCATGAACTCCGGACCGTGAACCTCGGGCTGTGAACTCCGAAACCCTAGCCGCCGGCCCCCCTTATTTTTCAGAGATATATCCAAAAACGCAAGAATATTTTGAAGATAAGATCAAATTATGCTCCAAATCCGAAAAAATTGACTTATACAACCAAGCTCTGATACCAATTGTAAATCCCTAAAATGCCTGTGTATCAATCATATTCGTTTGATGGTACGGAATCCCAATCAAACGGATGATGTCAGATAAAATAGAAGAGAAGAAGAAGAAGAAGAATATGATGAATCTATGTATGAATTGATTAGAATGAAGTTCCTTTACACAAGATTCACACAGTTACACACATACGCTCCTTTCTCTCTTTTTTGCCGTATACTCCTTATGTTCATCAATCTCTACTCCTCAACCCTAACATCTATATATATACTAAGGAATATGGGCTTGGTGAACATGGGCCGAAAATGGGTTTATGGCTGTAAACCTGTTTACGGCCGTAAACGCAGCCGTAAACACATATATGACCGTAATTAAACACTAAATTGTTTACGGTCCAAGACACAAAAATATATTTTTCTAGAAAAGTAAATTATAAACCATATTTTTGACCCAACAAAAATAGCTTAGGGTAATGTTCCTAGTCCAATTCTAGCAAAAAATATGCAAGCTGGAAGCTCAACTCATCGAGTTCTCCAAGGAACTCGTCGAGTTCATGCCTTAACACATGAACTCGGCGAGTTTTTGGCAAGAAATCGTCTAGGTTTCCAGTCTGGTCATATTTTGGTTTTGAAAATCAAGTTTGCATCAAGTATAAATGAAAACAAGCCTAGGCTCTGATACCACTGAAGGGTTTTGAGCATTCTAACACTCCTATGGTGTACATGCAACCCTAAATACATTGGATGTATGTTTTCTCTATTATACATGCAAACTTGAACTTTCAAAGGTATTACCCTTGCTAGCATACAATCATTGATACTTGGGTAATATAAACAAGTTAGAAGACATACCTTTTCATGTAGCTTGATTCCATGGAGCTTAAGAGCCTAGTGCCTCAAGTGTGACACGTCAAATGGTTCACACAACATCACCAACAACTTGGAATAACTTGAGATAAAAGGTTCCTATGCTCAAATCGGCTAGCCCTCATGTGTACACACACTAGTGCCAATTTCTTGAGCCATGGGGTCCTTATATATGGTGGCTATTAGGGTTACACCATGTAACTCATGTCTTTCCATATTCTTCATGCTCCATGTGTTAAAACCTCCATGGAGTATCCATGGGTTACTCCATGGGTTTAGTCCAATATGAAAAACTATGGATCATAAGCCCACATATATAAGAATGAATGATTTACACAATCAATCCCCATATATTTAATTAGTCTCCTTTTGATCACATAATTAATTCCAAATTAATTCTTGATCAATACTAATTAAATAATATGATTTCATATTAATATATTAGAACTTATAACATATTAACAAATCATAAATATCATTTTCTCACAAAAGTCTATCCAAATTGTTCCGATGCCATGCAACCCAAATGGACCATGCCAATCGGGTCAAGTACATACCAATTATAGTTATGGACTTAGACACTAATCCAACAGTTTTATCAAGGAGAAAACTGAAAGCACTAGAAAGTCTACATCGAATACACTGTCGAAGACACTAGGGATACGCCATCGTATAACAAACGTTTCTTTCAAATCGGCCTAACTTTTGTTTCTGTAAAGATTCCGGTGTCATCATTCATCATGGATTGTCGTGGTCCTCACCATACTAAGTTCATATGTTTCCATCTCCTTGACCGTCAAATTCACAAAACCCTCGTCATTCGTAACGACAACCCTACCTAGACCTCAGTATTGTCTGTTGTCTTCTAAACCCTGAAGTACTCATGCGAGGAGTACGTTGCCTGCCGAAACCTTGCCACCGTATACTCAGCGGACCTTCCTGAACTACCGCTCGTCCAACAAGTCAAGTTCAAGCACAGAGGCTAAGGACGAATACAGCCCACCTATCACTAATAAGTGTATACGCGAGGGTGGTATATAATTATGATTATGCAGATTCAGTATGTGTGTTTCCGCCCTATCTCTTGTTCCTTGTTTGGTTGTGGACCTGAGATAGAGTCTCACATCCGACCGTCTTACTAATCTTAATTATATACGACATGTATACACTAGGTGAAGATAGATGGACCTGGTATGAATCCTATCATGAGCGTAAGGGCAAAGTTGCCAGGTCTACGAGTGAGTATTCTGCCATTCAGAGGAGCTCAACCCCAGGAGTACTGCTAAGAAAGTTAATTTCGGGACGAAATTCCAACTAACGGGGGGATGATGTGACAACCCAAAAAAATTTATCTTGTAAGTCCATCCAATCAATTGAGAGTCAGACTTGTTTCTGCTATCTTTTAGCATTGTTAAGGGTCATTTTATGAGTTCTAAGCCTAGTAAACTCAAGGATTGTGTGTTAGGAAGTGAACCAAGTAAGAACCAAGAGCCTAGAACAACATATGAGCCATAAAACCCCAACAAGTGAGGTTTACGAACAAGGTCCATGTTCACGACCGTGAACCCCTTTAGGTCGTGAACCCCTCCTATATGGATGAATTTTTGCCACTTCTTCTTCTCTTGAGCGCAATCACCCATTCTCTCTCAAGTATCATCCAACAAAGGCTATCTTTTCACCTCAAAATCAGAAGTATCTCATCCTTTACTTATGTATACTTAGAAACCCCTTTGATTCCATATTGATTCATCACTTTTCCTTCAAGATCTTCAAGATCAACATCTTTCACCAAGAACACACACTTGTTCTTGGTGGCCGTGAACACCTTAGAGGCTTCCAAATCGTAAGTAGTTCATTCATCTACATGTTCATACCTAGAAACACTTGATTTCCACACATGAAACAAGCACAAAATGAAAGATCTTCAAGATTTCACGCCCGTGAACCCTTCATGAGGCCGTGAACCCTTCAAAGATGCTTGATAGGACCGTGAACCATCCTTCCTTAGCTGTAAATGTTTTAAATGCTTTTAAGGGGGGAATACAAGTTGAACACAATGATATTGTGTAAATGTTTATCTGTGATAACCATCACGTTAAAGGATTTCTTATGCTTTATAAGTGATCAAAATCATTTCAAAAACTCTTTTTAAGTTATGTTACTATATTATTTATAAAACTCCATTTTTAAAGTACGATCATAACTCAGTAGATAATCGAGTCTGTTTTTACAAATCAGAGACAGTTCAAAACAAACATACTAGTAAAATATAATAGGTATAGTTTAGGTGTTCAAAACATACTATAACAAGAAACAGAAAGAACATACTATAAAGAGAAACAGGGAGGAACATACAATAACAAGAACAGAAAGGAACATACGATTACAAGAATAAGATAACATTTATGTGAGACTAATTCATGGCTTAGCAATATACTTGTTAGGTCACGTTTTGTAACCAGAGTCTCCTGGAGGGAGAGCGGAGATTGTGTGTATAGATCTATACGGGACTGAAAGGCCCGCATCTCGACTGTTCACTACAGTTTGGCCGGCAAGCCAATGGGTGACAAATGTCACATCAGTTTCGACGCCAGTAGGTCGTCGTGTTGAAAACTTGTCGATCAGTATGGTTTTAACCACATTACAATTTTAACCTTAATTAACAAACTGGTTTTAAGGTAGTAAGTGCTTCAGTAATTGCTTTATACAATATTACTAAATACTTTCATTTTCCCATTACATTCATATAGTGATCTTCTCACATAAAAAGTAATGCAAACTATTTTCTAGTAAAGATAGTCTTAAACTTGGGAAAACTTATAAAAGACAAACAGTACAGTCGAGTCTTAGTACATCTAGTTAGAGCGAGGGCCTATAATGCTAACTTTATGATCCCTCGGTAGATACATCAGGGATATATATTAATCGGATCTGAAAGACAGTAGGTTGTGTGCTTTCCACTTCATTTCTTGTTCCTTGTTTGGTTGTGGGCTTAGAGCAGATTCACCCAGTCTAGTATTTATTCGATCTTAGCTATATATATATATATATATATATATATATATATATATATATATATATATATATATACTCCATATACACGAAGTAATCATAAGAAGTACCATGCATGGGTCAGGTCATAGTATACAGATTCAATATACCGTTTTCTAGTACAAAACATACTTTTCAAATAGAACATTTAGTAGGCTAAACTAGAAACTTATCAGTAAAAGGGTTTAATCCATTTTATTAAACCAGTAAAACTTAAAGGACCTTTCGTGGTTAATTCTATAATACCTTAGTTTATTCATCAAGGTTATATGTAAGTAATATCTAATAGGCAATTGGATGTGTGTCTTCCGCCTTACTTCCTGTTCCTTGTTTGGTTGTGGGCTTAGGGCAGATTCACCCATTTAACTGTCCGTTCGATATTAGATTATATATAGCTTGTATAAACCAAGTGATTATAGAAGGAACTATTGTGGTTAGCATTTTTACCTAACGGAAATATATGATTTTCTTAAATAATGTTTTCATCAAATATAAAGAACTATTACAGTTAACTCCGTAAGTACCAAATGAATATGCCAGGGTTATATATAGTGAAGATCTAAAAAACAATGGGATGTGTGACTTCCACTTGATTCCCTGTTCCTTGTTTGGTTGTAGGCTTAAGGCATATTCACACAATCGATTGTCTGTTTACTCTAAATTGTATATAACTTGTATCCATTTAGTATTCATAGAAGGAATTGTAGAGTCATTTTTACTTTCATTTATCATATCAGGAAATATAGGATTTTCTAAAGGAATAGACAAACTTTTTTAAAATGAACTTACAACATACTTTACATCACTTAAATACTTATGAACTCACCAGCTTAAATGCTGATCTACTCTTTCAAATTAACTTGTATTCTCAGGAAACTAGTAGACAGGTACGTGCACTGGGATTCAGAAGATGAAGTATAGTAGCTTCATGTCTTGTTTAGTTATTTACTTTTGGGAGTCTATCTTTTGTGAACCACATACTTTGTAAACACTTTCATATTAATGCAATGGTTGTTTGTTACTTTGATTACTATGATGTATGTGTTGTGATACTAAACATGACGTCCTCCGACCCCGAACGTTTCCGCCATTCTGGTTTGGGGGTGTGACACTTTTGTTTTGCACTCGAACCATCCCTATTGTTTTATTTGGTTGCGTTTTACGTCCCTCATAGACATGAAAAGACTATATTACCCTTGGTCATTTTATTTTGATTTATTTTCAAATTTTTTAATATTAACCTTTTAAAGATTATTCTTAAAAATAAAAAATGTGGGTCCCTCACGTCATTCTCTTTCCCCTCCCTCGTCAGCACTCATCTCCCTCATCCCATTCCCGTCCTCTCATTTCTCACCGGAATCCACAACCACCAACAAAGCATCACTCGAAAACCACCTAGAAACGTCACCAGAAGACACTAGGAAGCCACCGATCTGCATCATCAATCTTGTCTCTTCATATTTCTGCCCCCATCTGCTCCATCCTCACTCTTCCTTCTTCGCCATCTACCTAAATAGATGGAGCATCGTTTCCGCCAAAATCCTCCAACCACCATTATCCTTCTCTGAGTGTTGTTCCCATTTAACCCCATTATTCTGGAAAAGCGTATTTGATTTCAAGGATTTGATCAGTTTTTTATTTCATTGTCGTTTTCAGATTAGGTTTTGCTTTTGGGTTTCGATTCCATATCTGGATTTCATTTCAGTTTAGGTTTTGATTTTGGTATATTGGTATTTGACTTTGGTTAGCTTTTTGATTTCAAAATCTGATCTTTTTATGGTTTTGATTTCTATGTTCGGGTTTTGATTTCTATGTTCAAGTTTGATTTTCAGGATTTGATGTTGGGGTGTGAATTAATGAAATCGATTATGTGGTCTGTATTAAAGCTAAAATCAGCGGATGCTAGTGATGTTGTAATTGCTTGGTGGTGGATGGTGGCTTTCAGTGGCTGGTGGTGGTTTTTAGTGGCCTATGGTGGTTGTCGGTGGCTTATGGTGGTTTTGGTGCAAGTGGGAGGGACAATTTCAGTAATTATTTTTCTTTAATTAATAAATAATAAATAAAACATAAAAAGTGAAAAAGAAAATTAGAAAGGGTAATATAGTATTTTCATCTTGGGGAGGGACGAATATAGTTTTTTCATATCTGTTAGGGACAAAAAAAACGCAACCAAATAAAACAATAGGGACGGACCGAGTGCAAAACAAAAGTTAGGGACCAAACACGCAAATTTAACCAAACCATATGAACAATTTCAGTAATTTGTTATATATATATATATATATATATATATATATATATATATATATATATATATATATATATATATGTGTGTGTGTGTGTGTACATTTATTATAGTTGACTGAGTAAAGGAGCTAAGCAAGGAATTCAAAAGCTTGGAATATCATCCAGATAAAAGTTTAGTAATGTAAGTAACCTCACTCCTTTTCAATATTATTGATATCTAGTTAAGTGGTGAGTATTATGTTATGATATGGCGTTATTTTGATATTGTAAAACTATACTATGAACAGATAAAATTAATTAAAAACTATAATTCAAAAAGAAAAGCCAAGTGGGTGCCATGTTAATCCACATGGGTAAATCTAGGTGGTTAAAATTACACTTAGCATGACACATTATCCTTATGACCGGATGACATCATCATCATCAAGAAAATTGTCTTGTTGTCACAAATTTAAAAGTTTACACACTTAAAATACAAAAAAAAAACATTTGGGATCATTTAAAACCAAAGACAATAATTTTGGCTAGTAATGACATTATATATTAATATTAAGATTTGTCTTTTTTTTTATTTTGACACACCATTTTTCTTATTCCAAATCAAATGTCATTTTTTTAAAAATTTCTTTCAATGTTGACCATTTCCATTTGAAACAGTATAAATAATCTTTTTACATTTGAAGTTATATAAATATATTTTTTTATATTTGAAGCTATATATATATATATATATATATATATATATATATATATATATATATATATATATATATATATATATATATATATATATATATAAATAAGAGTTCAATTAAGAAAAAAAAGGTTAAGAATGGGGGAATCATTCTCAGTCACTCATTAATTTTTGCCGCAAAAACTTCCGTGGTACCATTCGAAATGGAAAGGAATACACATGTGTTTTCCAACAAAATATGTTTCTTAAACTATGCTAATAATTACCTTAATATATACAAAAACATACTTTTTTTTGTTTTTTTAATTTTTAAGAAACTATTTTTATCGAAAAATAATTTTAAATATACCAAAATTCATGATTTTTTATTTTCTACAAATAGACATCAATATTGATATAGTTTTAAGAAAAAATAAAAAAAAATATTTTTTTTTATATTTTCAGCTATCGTTATTCATAAATGAATAAAAATGTTTCAAATTTTTGCTACTGTATATTTGTTATTCACTTATGAATAAAAATATATAATTAATTTTTTTTATAGTTTAACTATCAATTATATATACTTATTCATATATGAATAACGAATTAACTGTAACAAAAATCTGAGAAATGTTTTATTCATATATAAATATAAAATATGATAGAAAACTAATACACGTTTTATTCAAATATAAATAGAATATATGACGAAAGATGTTGTAAAAAATATATTTTAAGTAAAAAAAACTTTATTACGTGTAATATTCATATATGAACGATACTTAAACTATAAAAAATGTTAAATATACATTTTATTCATAAGTGAATAACGAATGTGCTGTAATAAAAATCACATAGATTTTTCTTCACTTATGAATAACGAGAGCTGAAACTCTATAAATATAAATTTTTTTATTTTATCTTAAAACTATATCAATATGGATGTCTATTTATAGAGAATAAAAAATTATGAATTTTGATATATTTAAAATAATTTTTCGATAAAAATGGCTGTCTAAAAATCAAAAAAACAATTTTTTTTGTGTATATTAAGGTAATGATTATCATAGTTTAAAGAAACATGTTTGGTTGGAAAACACATGTTTATCTGTTGTACATTTCTGTCGGTACGCCTAAGTGTTTTCTGGCAAAATAAATGTGTGGCTGAGAATGATTTCCTCATTCACAACTTTTTTTTTTCAATTGAACTCTCCTCTCTCTCTCTCTCTCTCTCTCTCTATATATATATATATATATATATATATATATATATATATATATATATATATATTACATTTTAAGCCGTATAAATAATTTTTTTAATTTAAAAAACACCTTTTATATAAATAAAAGTTTTTTACATTTAAACTGTAATGGTATGTATATATATGTATTATTATATTATAATTGTATTTTTTATTAAATTCAAAATTTTAATATGATATTGGAGGCATAGAGTGAACACTTAGATAAGTAACTATGATATTCGGAACATGATGCTTTGTAGGTTGTGTCCCTAGTGTGGTTCCAAAGTGCATCGCCCCAGACGGGTTCTAAGAGTCTCGTAAACATCCTAATAGTCATGTTGGTTCCCAATAGACACAATTGTCCCCTGAAATAACTGAAAATAATTACCATCCATTGTATATATTCATAATCTTTTCTTCTTCTAGATACACTTCTTAATCACTGAACGTTACTCTATAAATTTTTTGTCTCAGTGAATATCTAACATAGCAAAGTATTATGTGTTTTTGAATTTTATATTTGACATGAAGTCTGAATAAAGTGTTATTGGATTATCCCAAATATGGTTTGGTGTTACTTCGTACAATATAGATGGAATTACAAAATTTTGAAAATGTTTTCATGCATGATCCTTGAAATATCAAAGTTATAGTTGATATTCGATAACCATTTTTCTAACATAAAATATTAATACAATACAAGAAATCGAGCATAATGGAAAAATACAATTAAAATATAAAAAATACATATTTATACATAACATTACGGTTTAAATATAAAAACTTGTATTTTTATTAAAAAAATGGTTTTAAATTTAGAAATATATTTATACATTTTCATATATATATATATATATATATATATATATATATATATATATATATATATATATATATATATATATATATATATATATACACGGTTTCAAATGTAAATGATAAACATTGAATGAAATAGAAACAAAACCATGTATGATTTTGAACAAAAAAAAGTGTCAAAATTAAAAACAAAATGAGAACTTAGTTTCAAAATTGAAAAACATAAAAATTTGGTGTTTTTTGTGTCATTTTTTCCTAAGTTTGACACATTTTCATGCCCATATTAATATAAAATAAAAAAATATTTTCATGTCATTATGTAACGTCACAAAAAACTGAAATATCATCATGTTAAGTCAACGGGTTACTAGTTTGAATAATCAACAAATTGCAAAAATTTTAAAAACTTAATGACTAAATTGTAATAAAAGGTAACATATTATCAAAATCGTTTTTAAACATAGTGGTTTCTGTACATTTTACCCTAAAACATACAAGAATCCATATTATTGTTGTATAATCACAACTAATGCATCACCTATTCACATTAAAATTTCATTATAACTAACATATTTGTTATTCATTTGTATTAATCAACCAATTAATAAGTATAGTGTAACATTGTATATATGTTATGATCAATATACAACATGAATATACTACTTTACGGGGTCTTTGAGATTGCTCATTTAAAGTACTAATTAGTTTATTTTACTTTGGCACCCATAATAAGTAGTTTCTAGTGTTTGGATAAATTAAAATTAAAAATGCTTGTTACTTAAATAAGAAATTTTTGATATGTTAGTGAGTTCTAGCTTATCTAAAATAGTTTATGACTTATTAATATAACTTTGTTGAATCTATATGTCCAATAATCATTATTGAGTGACATTGTTAATAATATATGATCCTATAGGCTCACACCTTTATTAAGTTGGCACAATTTGTATATTTATTATTAATATGATTATTAATAAATAATAATTGTTCTTGTATTTTATTAGTGAATAATTATTGTTTTGTGAAAAATATAATTATAAGATAGTTGAAATAATTATTATTTAATATGGTATGGATTAATAAGTCATATACAACTTTTTGGACTACTTGAATTCTTTTTTCTTTAACCTAAAGATAAATGTTATATTTTATAGACTTTGAGTTTATAAAAATCAAAGAGTCTTTCTTCTTCCTTTAGGTATGGCCGAAATTTTATGATGGCATGCAGGTTACTTGTCAACCTCCATACCTTGTCCCCCATGCTTTTTAAAAGGCTAGAGTTGCTTTATATTATTTTAATATAAAGGCATGCCTTGCATGAGAGTATAAAAGGAAGCCTTATGCTTGAGTTTCAAGCTAGTTGATTTAGCCTTTTTCTTATTTCACCATATAGCTGAAACTCTCTTTATTCTTTCTCATCTCTCTCTCTCTCTCTCTCTCTCTCTCTCTCTCTTTCTCTCTCTCTCTATCTCTCTCTCTCTTTTGAAGTTAACTTGGTGGTTTAAAAGATTCCTTGAGTTGTCTACTTTAGAGCTTATTTGAGTTAAGCACTTAAAGGCTTAAGACACTATAGAATATGAGAGGGAACTAGCATTCTAAGTTCCTTACTCTTTATGGTGGATACATATCGAGAAAATCATGTTCTTTCATTTTTTTTCTATCTTCATAAACACTCGAAAACCAAGTGGGTTTAAAGGATTCAAAAGTTATCATTTTAAAAACTCTTTGGTTGTTTTTATTTCATTCTAACATATATAAATGGATCCTTGATGGTTTGGTTTTGTTATGAATTAAAAATTAAGTTGTTATTTTTACAAGACTTACGTTGCCAGTTTTTATGATAAACAAACTTATATTTTGTATCAAAACTCCATCAGTGGTATCAGAGACATCTTTTATATGTTAGAATGATTTTTTTGTTTGATAATCTTTGGTTTTTGGAAAAACAAGCATGATTTTCCTTTTGTTAAGAAAAAACCATATTTGTCTTCTTTGACAACTTATTGGTTAAAATTGTTTATTTTTATATATAACCATTTTTCATGCATTTTGGTTATATATAGGTTGTCTTAGAAAAAATAAAGAGTTGTTTGTTATTATATTTGATATGTGTATGATGTGTATAAACTAGTCATGGACCATTGTGTTTGTTGTGTTGGTTGTTTTGTTAAAAATGGTTATAATATTTATTTATTCATATGATATGTAATAAATTAAATATATTAGGTTTCTTGGTTTATTTTGTAAAGTAATAGATTGGTTTTTAGAAATAACTTATTTGTATAAAAATGTAACTAGAAATGAAGATGAAACCAATTTTTAAAGACCAAAAAGTGATTTTCAGCCATTAAAAGTGTACAACAATGTTAGTGACAACTTTATGAAAAGTGTCGCTAAAGTTGTCACTGATGGCTATTACTCCTGATGCAACACTTTCTGCAACCTTTTCTGAAATGTGTTGCATTGCTGAATTATTTACCTTTAAAAAAGCTTTTCTACGTTTGCAAGCAATAGATGTTTCATCAAGTGGGAGCTTCAACAACAACATTACAAGAAGTTTTTGATCACTTTAAATGTCCTTTTGGAAAGGACTTGGAATTTTGTGTTGGCTCACAAAATGTCACTAGAATTGGTTGGTGTATATATATATATATATATATATATATATATATATATATATATATATATATATATATATATATATATATATATTAATGCATATTTTGTGATGTTTATTTTATGTTCTTGTATGTTATGTTTGATGTATGAAAATTGTTTTTATATGTTGAATAACATTTTATCATAACATAATATCACTTGGAGTTTGAGAAAAAAATATTTAAAAGATAATATAAGATGTTTATAAATGGATATTTATAAAAATATTTTACCGGTGAAAAATCGTTTTTTCATTGTAAATTGTTTTATTGTAAAACTTATAAATAGCCAACTTTAAAATATTTGAAATGGTTTAAAAGGTGTTTAAACATTATATAAACTCCATGTCAAGAGTCTTATTAAAAGGACTAAAATCAGTTTATAACGTGTTATAACGACAAATAATAAAACTAGTGATTATTTTTTGCGTCAAAACTTTACATATGATATTGGTATTTTGAACATAACGCAAAATGTTGGTATTATGTTTTATGCATGCGAAATGAGATTTAAAACATAAGTCTCATCATCCAAGTTTTGGTTTATCAAAATATGACTTTTATCATAAGATGCATAAAATTGAGTTTAGAAAATGAAATGAGTTTATTCTATAAATTCATGAAGTCATAAATTTTTTATTGTTAAAAGGAGAATTAAAATTGTGATTTTAGAACTCATCCAAAACTAAAAGTCTTAAATATAAAATGAAGTTTTATTAAGACTATTACCGGTTCTAAAAACTGATCTACGATTAAACTTTAAATTACTGGATTTTAGTTTACAATTGATTGCGGCTAATGTCAAATAAAATGAAGTTTTATTTGGCGTCTAAAGAACCCCATAACAAGTGATATGAATTTTACAAAAAGGTACATGAATTGTTGGATGTATGCAATATTCATGACACCATGTTTGTATAAACTATAATTATAAAACATATATAAAACCTTTTCTTAAAATACAAGTCATTGTCGTCCTTTAAAGAACACCCGATATCATTTGTATGGTCTTAGTGTCATAGGGTCACCTGGTCACTAGGATCGTCTTATGATGTTTGGGGTAGTTTTGTAGTTTCTAGTTTCTAAAGGGTCACCTTGTCACTAGTTAGTTACAATACTACAAGTAGTTTCAAGTAGGATGACTTGATAAGAATCTTATATGATAAAGGTCACCTAAGCATGAGAGGTCCGAGGAATAGATGGGATAAAAATGCCAAGTTAAGCAATAATTGTTTAGGACCCTATAATCTAGGAGTTACATATCGTACGCAATTGGAAATCGCTACCTACCGAGTTTGATTAAGTTTATGGGATAAAGGTCACCTAACAATTTACTTGTTTCGTTACTTGGATCCCAGACTTTAATAAATTAATGTTGTAAGAAACAATAAAAGGTATTAATTTTTAAAGACTAAATATTGAAAATACTAAATGAAACTTTGTTAAATTCTGTTGATAACTGTTAATAATTTTACGTCCTGCAAAATCCCTCTCTTGTTGAGTTTCAAGAGATAGTAACATTTGATGATTATAATCTCTATAACTGGTATAATATCCTGAGGTTCTACCATAAGAATAAATAGAAATTGTAAATACTAAAAGATACCATACCTGAAGAACCTATGCAAACCAATCAGTCTGATCATGATGCTTTGATGGAAGCATTACTGTGATGATATTGATGTGTCTCACAACATACTGGAGTAATTAGCCTTGACTTGCAGAAAGTATTATATAATTATGAAACATATCAGATGTCTCATTAAGTAAAGCAGATATTCAGTCAGAACACTGAAAAGTACTTTAAGTCTGTTCAAGCATTAAATAAAGGAAGTCTAAGAGACTGTGTACTCAAATAGACTTATAGTTCAATTAAGGGATATACAAGATGAACCCAGAAATCAAGAAAGGACCTAAATGATTGATGTTGTTTCTATTGTGGTAGAAAGTGGACATTGAAAGAGAAATTTATTCTCTAATCTCATCGAGCTGAAGAAGTATGACTTGGACAAGACTTTAGATATATATAAGATAGAACTATTTATTTTTCCATCATTCACTTGAGTATGTTATACTTTAGGTGACACTAATAATTGATATTATGTGCTGATGATTGGAAGAAATGATCAATTGATTACAAACGAATGATATTGCGTGTTGAAGATAAAACAAGTGACGTAATAGTCTTTATTTAAACACTATATGTTTTTTTACCTATTCTTATATGGACATGTAACAGTTGTAATTTATGAATAAATCTAGATGTACTTATTGTAACACTCCGATGATGAGGTATTTTCAATTTTAACATTGAGTATGAAAGAACATTGCATTTTAACCTTTGGGTTTGAAAATATTGCAAGAATGGCCCATGGTGGCATTTTGGTAATTTTGGCCAATAGGTAGTATATTGAGCGTACATGGTGGAACTGCAAACCCTAATTTTTCGGGTTTTGTCCATATTTAAGAATTATTATCTCTCGTTTCTCATTCCCTCACCAGCTGCCATATGAGAAAAACGACTCCCAATCTAACCCTAAGTGAGAAGAGTGCATCTTGAGCTTATCTTTATGTTTTGTGGCTTTCGTGAAGAAGAAGAAGGTGGTGAGAAGATCTTGGAGCTTGGAATCAACTTGGATATGAGATTATCACCTTGCTAGCAACCTCCAGGAGGTAAAAAGTTCATAACTTGATCACTCCATCTTGTAGATCTAGCCATTTCTTCATTTAGGGCACTTTTGGTCCCAAATATGGTGAATCTTAAGCATGACATGCTCTTAGACAAATAACTCATCCTTTCAGACCTTATAAGGGGTTTTGAGTTATAAAAAATTGGTCTTGATGCTTAGTTTTTCTCCATGCAAGCTCTAGAAGGTCTTAAGGCAATAAGATCTTGGGAATTTGTGTATTAAGCACTTAATGGGCATGCAAAGTCATAAAGTTGGAAACTTTATGACTCTTAGTGGTATTTTAGCCATGGATCTGAAATTTAGACGTAAGAGCTTAATGCATTAAGATCTTATACATAAAAGAAGATTATGGTCATACACCGTGCGTACCCCAGCATACAACGCACATATGTAGTCAAACTCCCGACTCCGGTCAAGGCAGGAGTACGCCCAACATAAGGGCTGAGTACGCCTTGCGTACTTAGCTGAGTGGACCAAGTGGAATTCTTGACCCCTTGACTTTAACCTGGGTTGACCAAGTTTGACTTAAGGGTATTTTGATCTATACTTGAACCTTGGTCTCTATCTGTTGAATAGGTGACCTATAGAGTCGATATTTGGAGCAGTATCTTGTTCAGCTATTTGTCAAACTGTGAGGTGAGTTTCCTCACTGTTTTTGTGGGTCGGAGGCACCAACGCCGACCCTGTTAGTTATGTATCCTAGTATATAGGATGTTGCTATATAGTATTGATCTGTATACTTGCCTGCTAGTGCAAGACCTCAAATTTTAGACCAAAATTTTCATTTTTAATTTAACAAAAATTAAGGTTCCACAAGACATGTTATAAAATACATAATTACCCAAAACAACCAGTATCACAAAATATCATAGTTCATAACTATCCCAATAGCTAATCTCTCAGCGAGTGTGTGCAATAAGACATTTGCCTTCCGAAAGTCCTGAGAAGTGCCTACCACATATACATCAACAACTTTATGCACGAAGCTTAGTGAGTTCCTCAAGGTACCACATACATCACAAGATAAATAAACTACTATGGGTTATCAGTAAGCCTGGGGAGTATCAGTAGTCCTAGTGGGCTAACAACACGCCCTGTGGGTTATCAGCAACCCTGGAGACTATTAGCAATCTCAATCACATAATAACAACTTAACTTAATAATTATAGCTAGACCCAACTTGTCATCACATATAAAACTATTCTACCACATAGGTAAGAATAAGTGAGGAGACTCACCTGATACTGACGATAAGTGAACCTCACGAACTGTCGGAACTAAGCTCTGAAAATAATTAACCCTAATTAATAATTAAGGTCCAAAACTCAAATTGCTAGTCCAATCCCACAATTAAGTCCTCTAATGGCAAAAAGGCCATTTAGCCCTTCCAATGGTCCAAAACCCTAAATCTTGACCAAAGGTCAAAAGTCAACAAAAGTCAACTACCCAATGAGTAGGCTGGGCGTACCTCTTCTTACGCGGGTCGTACAACTCGAACATCGTATGGTCAGGGTCGGAACCAGCTACGCTGGGCGTAGCCAGGAGTACGCACAACGTACTTCGTCTGCTTTCACTTTTACCAACTTTGTGTCTTAATCCCTTAAGACAACTAACCTAACCACGATTCTGGCTATTCTAAGATGTCTTATTCCATAAAGTCATCAACTTTAAGCCTTTGCATGGCTGGAAAAGTTCGAATGCAACAAACTTAAACTTCAACACATTCAAAGCTACTTTACTCATTCATGAGCCATATGAATTGATCAAGCAATCATTTTTTATGATTCTACAAGTGCTATAATGCATGAAAGGACAACTACAAACCCCTCGAGTGCTCCAAACTCATAAAGGTCTAATCTTGGAGACAAAAAAAATTTTTAACTTTAAACATATAGATCTAATGGAAAACTTATCAAGGTATAAACTTTATACTTGAAAATGATGCACAAAGAGGAATGGTTTCTGGATCTACAAGCTGGCTAGCACCCACTCCTTCTTCTCTAGTCTCCTTCTTTAACTAAATTCACTACAAACACTCAATAAGCTTGCAAAACTCACACAAGCAACTCAAACTCAGAATTAGGGTTTAGGGAGGGTATAGTAGTTGAAAGGGATGATGAAATAGGGACATAATGTTGTTTTAAATAGGGAGCAACCCTTAAGATTATGGTTTGAAGTCTAGGCTAGTATGCCCGACATACCATAAGTTCGGCCAGCATACTAGCTGATCATCCTCGACCGATGTTGCATGAGTATGCCATGCCTACTCTTAATTACTCCCTACGTACGACCACCATACAAACCTTTTTCTCCAAGGGACCAATCGTACAGCTTTGGGTAAAGATAAAGGCAATAATAAAAGTAATTGATATTCGGATGTTAGAATTCAACCCCACTAGAATCAGGCTTCGCCCCCGAAGTCATTCTCTGGAAACAACCCAGGATATTGCTTGAGCATCTCAGACTTGGGTTCCCACATCTACTCCGAGCCTTTCCGGTGTTGCCACTCAACTTTGACCAAGTTCACTACCTTGTTCCTCAAGGTCTTCACTTTCTGATCCATAATTGCTACATGCTTATCAATGTAGTTCAAGCGATCATCGATCTAAATGTCCTCTAAAGGGATCACAACTGTATCGTCAGCTATACACTTTATCAGTCAGGAAACATGGAAAGTATCATGGATCTGACTGAACTCCTCCAGTAGCTCCAACCGGTAAGCCACTTTGCCCACATGATCCAAAACTCGGAAAAGTCCAATGAACCTGGGGCCCAACTTGCCTCGCTTCATGAAGGTGACACCTTCAGAAGCACCAAATTCCCCACCTGAAACTCTTGCTACGAGCATCCCCGGTCTACATAACTCATCTGGTGGCTCTGGGTTGTCAGCAATCTCTGTCTAACCTACTGTATTAGCTCAATCGTCTTGAGCACTACCTCCATGCTCTTCATGACCCTCTGTTTAACCTCGCCCCAAGAAATAGAAGTCCAACATCTCCTTTGCATATAGGAACTCGAATAGGAGCATAACGATACTGGCATGATGGTTGTTGTTATAAGAAAACCCCGCCAACGGAAGAGAGGATTCCCAAATCCCACCAAAATCAATGACGCAGGCGTGCAGCATATCCTCGAGTGTCAGAATAGTCTACTTGCATTGTTCGTCCATCTGCAGATGATATGCAGTACTGAAATGTAGCCACGTCCCCAACTCCTAGTGAAATATCTTCCAGAACCTGTAAGTAAAGCACACATCCCGGTCCGATACAATAGACATTGGCCCCCCATGCTGAGCCACCACCTCTCGAACATAAATCTCGGCCAACTTCTTTGCAGAAGTGATCTCACTAATGGATAAGAAGTGAGGACTCTTCGTCAAACGATCTGCTATCACCCAAATAGTGTCAACACCCCCCGTAGTCCTTGGCAACTTTGTAATAAAATCCATAGTTATCTACTCCCACTTCCATTGGGGAACCTCTAGATGCTGAAACTTTCCATGAGGATGTTGGTGCTCGGCCTTGACCTTCTGGCAGGTCAAACATCGCTCTACAAACCATGTCACGTCTCTATTCATACACGGTCACTAGTAGTTATGCTTTAGGTTGAGATACATCTTGGTAGCCCCTGGTTGGATGGAAAATCTCGACTTTTGGGCCTCCTCCATCAAAATCCATCAGGTCCCACCCGCATACGATACCCATACCCGCCCATGAAGAGTCAAAAGCCATTGGCTGTCAATATCAAAGGCTGAAATCTAGTCGATCACCCATTCACTTTTCCGATTTTCATCTTTTATGGCCTCCGACTGGGCTTCTTTGATAATCCCCAAGACTAGATTCGTCATATTCATGCTCAAGCACACATCCCGTATCGTGACACTTGCTGCCCTCCAACTCAAGGCGTCAACTACATATTGGCATTCCCTGGGTGATACAAGATTTCACGATTATAGTCTTTCACCACATCCAAACACTTCCTTTGCCTGATATTCAGGTTAGGTTGATCCATAAGATATCTCTGGCTCTATGTTCAGTGTAGATGGTACACTAAACACCATAAAGATAGTGACGCCAAATCTTGAGGGAAAAAACCACCACCTCCAACTCCAAATCATGCGTGGGATACATCGCTTCGTGAGGTTTCATCTGCCTCGAAGCATATGCTATCACATGCCATTTCTTCATCAACACATCACCCAACCCTGCAATTGATACATTACAATAGACTACAAAGTCCTCAACTCCATCAGGTAGGGGAACTACCGGTGCCTAACATAATCTCTGGCAAAGAGTATCAAATGATGCTTGCTGCTCAGGCCCCCATCTAAAAGCACCATCCTTCCTTGTCAACCTGGTTAGAGGAACAACAATCTTGGAGAAGTATCTAATGAATCTCCGATAATAACCCGCCAATCTGAGGAAGCTTTGAATCTTATATGGAGATCTCGACACTTTCCACTGCATCACTGCCTCTATCTTGGCTAGGTCGACAAAGATACCATTATGATTAACGAGGTGTCCCAATAACTGAACCTCACACAACCATAAGTCACACTTGTAGAATTTGGCATAAGGCTTCCCCATCCTCAAAACCCCAATAACCTCTCATAAATTCTCCTCATGTTGTTCCCTAGTCTTCGAATAGACCAGAATACCATCGATGAAAACGATCACCGATCGATCCAACATAGGCCTGCACACCCAGTTCATGAGATCCATGAACGATGTCGGTGCATTGGTGAGCCCAAATGGTATCACCACGAACTCGTAATTCCCATAGCGAGTTCGGAAATCCGTCTTCTAAACACCCTCCTTTCGATCTTAGAAAACCAAGATGCCCCCTCCCCCCCCCCCCCCCCCCCGAAAGTTGGTCAAAAAGATAATCAATCCTTGACAATGGGTAACGGTTTTTCACTGTTAACCTGTTCAACTCCTGCTAATCGATGCACATTCGGTGTGAACCATCCTTCTTTCTGAGAAAAAGGATCGATGCTCCCCAAAGAGAACTGCTCGACTGAATAAACCCCTTTCCTAATAGCTCCTGCAACTGAGAGGATAAATCTTGCATCTCAGGAGGTGCAATACGGTATGGTGTCTTGGCTATCGGCGCTGCACCCAGAGTCAGATCGATCTAAAACTCCACTTGCCTCGTAGGAGGCACACCCGTAACTCCTCAGGAAAAACATCGGGAAAATCGCATACCACTGGTACATCAATTATCAAGGTTGATCCCTTCTCCTCAACCCGAGTATCCATCACATATTCTAGATAACCCATACACCCATGCTGAAAATTCTATCTTTCCTTGGAGGCAAAGGAGAAGGTTGATCCCGACCTAGTACCCTCATCGTAGATAGCCAGTACTCCTAAACTAGGGTCTCGAATCGTCACCAATTTATGCTCTAAGTCAATTAGAGCCCCAAACTAGCCCAACTAGTCCATACCCACGATCACACAAACATCTCCCATCGCGATAGGGATAAGATCTGTCGGATAACCAACTCCTAAGATCTATAATACATAACCCCAGAGTCAAACATGACAAGTGCAGGCATAGAATTCACAAGAAAAATACCTACACAATCGATAATATAAGCAACATTAATAAATCAACAGAATTATAAAGAACATACCATCCGCGACGTCTGGATCTACACGGGCCTCCTTTATTGTCAATTGAAATGCTCTCCCTCGAGCCCACAGTGCCTCGGGGTTCCTCTGCCGGCCATAAGCGATATGCATGGCCGTGGGGGCCAGAGTTTGAACCGCCCTAGATGCAAGTTGAGGACACTCCACCCTTATGTGACCCGCCTGGTTGCAACTGAAAGCGACCTGAAACCGCTTGGGGCAATCCCTAGCCAAATTCCTCTCCTTGCCACACATGTAGCAAGCCGATCCTGATCAACAGGTCCCTCAAACAAGGGCTTTGATACCAAATTGTAACCCAAAATTTTTCATTTTTAATTTACCAAAAATTATGGTTCCACAAGCCAAGTTATCAAATACATAATTATCCAAAAAAACCATTATCATAAAATATCAGAGTTCACAACTGTCCCAGTAACAAATCTCCTAGTGAGTATGTATAATCAGACCATCGCCTTCCCGAGGTCCTCAGAAGTACCTACCACATATAAATTAACAATTGTAAGCACGAAGCTTAATGAGTTACCCAAGATACCATATACATCACAACATAAATAAATAGTTATGTGTTATCAACAACCCTGGGGACTATCAGCAGTCCTAGTGGGCTAACAGCACGCCCTGTGGGTTATCAACAACCCTGAAGACTATCAGCAATCTCAATCATATAATAATAACATACCATAATAATAACAGCTAGACCCAACTGGTCATCACAGAGACAAATATTCTACTACATATGTAAGAATAAGTGAGGAGACTCACCTGATACTGACGATTAGTAAACCTCACACCCGAACTGTATGAACTAAAGTACTCCACTTAATCAACAAAATAGTTAACCCAAATTAATAATTAAGGTCCAAAACTCAACTTGCTAGTCTAATACCAAAACTAAGTCCTCTACGGGCAAAAGACCATTTATCCTTTCCCATGGCCCAATACCCTAAATCTTGACCAAAAGTCAAAAGCCAATAAAAATCAACTAACCAATGAGTATGATGGATGTGCCTCTTCTTATGCGGGACATACAACTCAAACAACGTATGGTCGGTGTCAGAACCAGCTACGTGGGGTGTAGCCAAGAGTACGCATGGTGTACTCCGTCTACTTCTACTTTTACCAACTTTGTGTCTTAATCCATTAAGACAACTAACCCAACCACAAATTTGACCATTCTAAGATGTCTTATTCTATAAATTCATCAATTTTAAGCCTTTGCATGGCTAGAAAAGTCCCAATGCAACAAACTTGAACTTCCAACACATTCTAAGCTACCTTGCTCATGCACGAGCCATAGGAATCGATCAAGTAATCATTTTTATGATTCTACAGGTCCTATAATGCATGAAAGGACAACTACAAGCCCCTGGAGTGCTCCAAACTTATAAAGGTCTAATCTTGGGGACAAAAGTTGATAAAAATTCAACCATATAGATCTAATGTAAAACTTATTAATGTGTAAACTTTATACATGAAAAGGATGCAAAAAGATGAAAGGTTTATGGATCGAGAATCTTGCTAGCACCCACTCCTTCTTCTCTAGTCTCCTTCTTTAACTAAAGGCACCACAAACACTCAATAAGCTTGAAAAACTCACACAAGCAACTTAAACTCGAAATTAGGGTTTAGGGATGGTATGGTGGCTAATAAGGATGATCAAATGGGGCATAATATTTTTTAAATAGGGAGAAGCCCTTAAGATTAGGGTTTGAAGTCTGGGCTAGTACACCCGACGTACCATACGTATGCCCAACGTACTAGCTGATCATTTGTGATCCCATGCTGCATGAGTACGCTGCGTGTACTCTTAAGTACTCCCTGCGTGCGACCACCATACAAGGCTTTTTCTCTGATGGACCAATCGTGAAACTTTTGATAAAGATAAAAGCAATAAAAAAATACTTGATATTAGGATGTTACAGCTAGTCTGTTAACTGACTATATGATTATCTGTTGTTGGATATATATATATATATATATATATATATATATATATATATATATATATATATATATATATGTTATTTGTTATGTGCATGTCGACATGGTATGGTGGGGGTTGAGACTGTATTGCTTTGTTTTGTAAGTCAACAGACCGGGGAATTCCAAACGTAGGGTTGTGGGCCAGGGCATTCTAGCCAAAAGGTTATGGGCCAGGGGTAATCCAACCAGGAGGTGTGGACCTGTTATGTATTGGGCATTACAACCGTACAGTTGTGCGCCAGGGGTAATCCAACCAGCAGGTTGTGGACCCGATATTTGTTTGATGATATGTTTGTGTGGTGGTACGTTGGAGGAACTTACTATGCTTTGGCCTATAGTTTTAGTTTGAAACTTTAGGTACTTCCAAGGATCATGGGAAGGCGAAGGTGTGATCGTACACTACTTCCTGTTTTGTCATTGGATCTTGGGGAAAAAGTATGATTTGAAATAATACTTTGAAAATAATGAATATTTTGTTAACAATGATGATGTACGGTTGAGTTTTGAAAATTTTAAATTTTTGTGATTTTTTAGTGTTACACTTATTCATTAATGGATGTTCACATTTGTGTTCTGAAACGATGTATTCTGTGTTAAAGAATATTTTCTCATCATGTTAAACATGAAGTAAATCTATAAGCTTTCATTAAATTGATGGTTCTAATCATAACACCTAACTAATCAAATGATACTTGATTCAAACATATCTATGTCATAATCATCATGACTATATAAATATGAAACATATATATACCAACTTCAAAAGGATGGAAGTTTGAAGGCAAACGATCTTGATTCAATTGATTTATGTGAATCCTATTTATATGGGAAGATGATTCGTAAGTGTCTTTATATATTAGTAGTTAAAAAATAAAAGGCTTGACAAAGAATTATACATAAGTGATGCATGTAATCTTTTCAATCCATGAACATATTTGGTGATAGATGCTTAATCATTTTCACTGACAATTTTTTATTTGTTATTGTTGAAAACTTTGGTTTGATCAAATTGTTTCATAGTGAAGATTGAAATATAACTCACTGCAACAAATATATATATATATATATATATATATATATATATATATATATATATATATATATATATATATATTTCAACCAAACAAGTGGATTAAGTACTTTCATGAGACTAAGGATGTAATGATTTGTCCTTATTTAAAAGGTATGGATTTATGGGGCTTATATTAGACAATGAGTTTAACCACTCTAGCATCTACTAATTGTATTTATGTAGACTATTCTAAATGATTGTTTAAGATAAAGTCTCCACTAGTCCCACTAATTGTCATTCCAGAAGACAAGTGCTTAGAAAGTTCTTTTTCTAAGTGGGAGCTATTTGGAACTTTAAGTGCTAAAGATCCATAAGATAAATGCATCATAGTTTCGAACTAGAAAATTTTCAACTATCATTGAATTTGCTCAATAATTGATCAGAAACTAATAAAACAGATAGAGATGTATCCATGTATGATTATCAAGTATAAGCTTGATTAACCTTCCTCAATATATTATGAATATAAAAAGTTAGTGAGTTTTCAAAGGAGAAAACATACATGAATGAGAATCCTTCCAGATTTAAGCTAACATCTCAAAGTAAGAATCTTCTTTCTTATAAGATAATTACATAGTGTGATTTAATAATAAATCAAGAAGAGTCTTGAGTTTTATACGAAGCTAATGAGAGTGCAATAACATTCCTAGTCTTATATGTAGTCTACATACTAACACCTGGAATAAAGATCTATATAGATAGATCATGGCAACTTAAAGGATTGTAACAATGTAAATTTTCAAAAAAAAAATTCATTTTTAACACATAATTTCATTTATAAGGAAATCCCAAAATCCAATGGTTCACATATTATCCGAATAAAACAAATCCCAAGATCTCAATACATAAAATCCTTCAGTGTGTACGACTCATGCCTGCGCCTTCCCGCGATCCTCGCCGGTACCTGAAACACATATCACATAACATGGTAAGCATAAATGCTTAGTGAGTTCCCCAAAATAACACATACAACACATACGCCACTTGAGGCTATATCTCGTTATGACCTTCCGGTCGATGTGTCTCAGCGGGACCCTCCAGTCCCGTAGCTCGTTGACCCTCCGGTCCAGTCTATATCGTTGGACCCTCCGGTCCGGTCTATACAACACATAGCATACATATCACAATACAAATTCTCAATCATACACATACACATAAGACCCTCCGGTCTGCACATAGATACCACTCTAGGTAATGTATAGTGAGAAGACTCACCTCGGGTAACTCGGATAATCTTGCTCTTGAAATATTGATCTAGCCTCCGTGTAACGACATAAACAATTTCCTCAATTAGATTACGGCTCCTAAAGGCTAGGTTACTCTTTCTAAAATCCCACAGAAGGGTAAAAGACCATTTTACCCCTCCTTGAGTCAAAAGTCCAAATGTTGACCAAAACCCTAAAAGTCAACGAAAGTCAACAGCAAGCAGTACGCGGGGCGTACCAACTCGTGTATGCGGGGCGTACACCGGCTAACCAGAATCGGGGGACTCGACCCCTTACGCAGCGCGTACTCGGATTACGCCCAGCGTATGTCCCAGTTTCATACTTCCTTCATTTTTAGTCTGAATCTATTAAGACCTAGGCTTATATTCTAGATCTAAGCTCTCTAATGCCTCTTATGCCATAAAGTTGAAACCTTTAAGCCTTTGCATGGCTGTGAATGTCACCATTCACTTCAAACATATAACCTCTTTCCCCATTAAGCCCTAAACTCATGCATGACTCAACCTTAACGTCCAAGATTGGATTTTTATGAACCCACAACTCATATTACTCTGAAATAGGACATACTTAAGCTTATGGAGACCATTTGCTCATAAACTCTCCACATTAGGACCAAAAACTCTAAAAATTGGTCCATGAAGCACAAATAAAAAATGATAAGGAAAGCTTTGAGCTTATTACCTCCAAGTAAAGCTCCACCCTCTATAGAACTCAGATCCAAACTTGTACTCCAACTTCTAACCTCCACAAGAACCTCCTCTTCTTCTTCTTCACTATCACACAAAGGCACTTTCTAGCTGAAGAACACTCACACACAAGCTTAACAACGATGATATTTCTATCTTAGGGTTTCTCTCTGTGGAATGGTGGCTAGGGACAAGACCATATCATTCCTTTTATAGTCCTCAAGCCATAATTAGGGTTTTGCATCTGGGACAACTACACCCAACGTACCTAGGCGAGTCCGCGTCCAAAATAAGCGCATGAGTACGCGCAGCGTACTCTTCAGTACGCTGGACGAACTCAATTGCCATACTTTTTCCTTTAGGGGCTAAACTTGACAACTTGATAAAGAAGAAAGGTTTAAGATATGTGCCTGAATTTCAGACTATTACAAGGATTAAGTAAAATTTCATTAATTGTCAAGGATCTTAAAGAGCTTAAGATAAAGGACCCTAGGAGAGCTATCTTGTCAAGTACCATATGGCATGATTTTGAGAAAAATCCTAATGCAAATGTTTTTGAACTAGATAATATGATTGTATTCCATATGTTGATGCAATTGGATTAATCATATATGTCATAATTATTCATAAAGACCAAATAAGTCGTAAGCTTAGAGGATGTCGAATGATACCAGTATGATCTGAGAATAAGTCATTATGTGACTTAATGGAACAATCTAAAGTGCTTGTGAGAACTAGAGGAATATTCCTAATCTGTGGAGTATTTGAAAGGAAGCTATGTTTAAGTTGTTTCACATATGCTAAAGTTCCAAATAAATTGAGATGTTTCTCAATCGGGCATGTTCTCATTATGAATAAAGAGAAGTTACATGGATAGTGTTTCCATGTAGATTTTAATTAAAGTTACACACCAGAGTTAGAGTACATTGTGGTTTGGAGAACCACATATAAAGATTCTTAATGTATAGTTCATTACGACTATGAGTAATCCCATCACACAAGTATTGGTATCTAAGTCATATTTAAGCATCTAATACATTCTCAATGTTTTTCTTTATATATGATTGTATATATAAAACTGAATATGTTTGTATTCACAAAGTTTATACAAATCAAGTTTGACAAATCTACTTAACAAAGCTCCTTCATTAGCTAAAGCATGAAAGTCAAGCTGGTGCTATAGGGCCTTGTTGATATAAGTAGATGCATTTGATTGAAATTTAGTATTTGGATATTGGAACAATAAAAGCAACACATGTTGTAATGAGTTGAGATATTAGACATGAGTCTTTCATTAAATAATTGTTATGTTTTATATTAACATGTTTAAAACCTTGAATAATTAGGTTATTCTAAATGTCCATAGTCGTTCATAGTTGTGGGAGCATCTATGATGTAAGACTAATCTGAGTGGATTGGTGTATTCTCATGGAGATAAGAATAGCAAGAGCTACTACCAACTTCATAGGTACTTGATTAGGAGAATAAGTATTGGACTTGACCTGCATCAAAATCACTTTGTGGATCGTAGACAGGAGTGATGTTTTGATCAAGGTTGAATCTTTGTATTCTTAGACCTAAGATACATATTTGGGACATAAAATGTAGGAACTGTTATGCTTTGATAGGGTTTAATGTTGTTCGATAAAAGGAAGTCATAAGGGCCATCGTTGGGTATAACATGAACTACATTGATGGGCGTATGTAGTTAAAATGGGATTTGTCCCTCTTATTCGTTGAGAGCTAGACATCTAAAGTCTTACTAAAAGTTGAACATTAAATGAGATTGATGGTGATCCATATATGATGTTCAACATGATGTTTGAGATAAAGGAATAATTGATACCACACATTTAGTAACAATTGTAGCTTAGAGCTCTTGGAATTGGCTATTAATGAGATGTCACCCTTCATATGTTGTTAGGGGCTGTAGCCCGTTGCTAGATGTCAGCTACTGTCTATGTCAACCTGTAATGAATCTTGTGCAAGTGGGAGATTATTGAATTTATATGCCCAAAAATCATTATTGAGTGACATTCCTAATAATATATGATCTTATAGGGTCACACCTTTATCAAGATGACATATTTTGTATATTTATTATTAATATGATTATTAATAAATAATATCAATTCTTGTATTTTATTAGGGAATTTGTAAAATAATAATTATAAGAGAGTAACACTAGTTATTATTTAATATGGTATGAATTAATAAGTCATGTACAACCTTTTGGACTAGTTGGATTCTTTTGTCTTTTACATAAAGACAAAGTTTATATTTTATAAACTTTGAGTTTATAAAAATCAAAGAATCTTTCTTCTTCCTTTAAGTATGGTCGGAATTTTGTGATAGCATGCAGGTTGCTTGTCAACCTCTATACCTTGTCCCCCATGCTTCTTAAAAGCTAGAGTTGCTTTATATTATTTTAATATAAAGACATGTCTTGCATGAGAGTATAAAAGGAAGTCTTATGCATGAGTTCCAAGCTATTTGTTTTAGTCTTTTACTTATTTCACCATATGTCCGAAACTCTCTATATTCTTCCTCATCTCTCTCTTTTTTGAAGTTAGTTGGTTGGTTTAAAAAATTCCTTGAGTTGTCTCCTTTAATGCTTATTTGAGTTAAGTAGTTAAAGGCTCAAGACACTCAAGAATACACATAGAAACATTTCAAGTGTCTTACTCTTAATGGTGGATACACATAGAAAAAATCATGTTCCTTGATTTTTTGTTATCTTTATCAACACCCCAAAACCAAGTAGGTTCCAAGGCTTTAAATGTTATCATTCTAAAAACTCTTTTGTTGTTTTTATTTCATTCTAACATTTCAAAATGAATCATTGATGGTTTGGTTTTGTTATAAACTAAAAATAAACTTGTTATTTTTATTAGACTTTTGTTGCCGGTTTTTATGAAAAACAAACTTATATTTTGTATCAAAATCCTATTAGTGGTATCTGAGCTATCTTTTATATGTTAGAATGATTTTTTTATGTTTGATAATCTTTGGTTTTTGGAAAACAAGCATGAATTTCCTTTGTTGGCGAACAAAACAAATGAATCACTATATGAATAAAAAATAACATTATTCACAAAAAAGTTCCCAAAAATATATTTCGATGATTCATTTTTATGATGATTTTGTTGATATTCACTAAATTTTTTATAAAAATTGAATTTTTTCTTGATTTACTTAAAAATGAATCATGAATGTTTTTTTTTTTGGATTTTTTATTGTAAATCATCTAATGATTCATTTCGTTTATTTGATTAAAAAATATGTATATAAAAAATTTCTTACCTTCCTACTAAAAATTTTCTTCTTATTTAATATATATATATATATATATATATATATATATATATATATATATATATATATATATATATATATATATATATATATATATATATATATATATATATATATATATATATATATAGACACACACATTTATTGGTTATTTTACATCTATAACTTGATAAACAAAAATTGTCAGACACTAAAAATAAAATAAGTTATCAATTTGTTATGTTTTAATACGTGATAAGCTAATCCAAACATTTTAATAGAAAACTTCGCTTTGATATTTGAAAAACTTATAAACATTTTTTTATAATTAAACATAAGTTGTCACAATGTATTAGTTGTGTATTTCAACATGAATTACACCTGACTGATATATTAGTTCTTTTAGATGGTTACATTAGTGTGATCAGCAAGTACGTTGGATATTTAGTTGTATATACAACTAGCTCTAATATAAATATACTACTAAATGTCAGAATTTATATAGAAATCTATCCTAATAAATGAAAATGTTTTTGCCAAATGTCATGTTCTCATTTAGTTTGACACATGTCATTTTGTAGGATTTTTTATTTTTTCTTTTTCCACTTGATATTTTCTTGTGCTTTCAATTTTCTTAAATTTAAAAGTAAATTTCATATTTTATGCGAGTTTATTTATGTTATGTAGAATTATTAAATTAAATTTCAATAACCATACAAAAAAAAAACGTACAACTACAAATTGGGGCAATAATCAATTCTTCCATAATTAAATGTTTACAAATCATAATTTTCACTTATACAATAACTTTTTCAAAACAAAAAATGTTATGGAATCCAATTATAAACAAAGAAATTAGTTTTCATTTATTAGGGTAGATATATTAAAAAACTTGATCCTTATTATTTTATATTCAATTTTTTTAAATAAACCCGTGTAATACACGGGCTCACACCTAGTATATTTATATTGGTACTCATTTATCAAGATTAAAAGATCATGAATTTCAATATGGTTTGTTTTTCTAGATAAGAAAAAATCGGTAAAAAAATTAAAAAATATATATTAAAAGTTAGTATTACAAAATTGTTGATGTCAAGATTTGAAATTAGGACTTTCAATCTAAAAGATAAAAGATTTACGGACTAGTCCCACAATTACAATCACATTAGTAAAAAAACACTCAAGAGCAATTGGCATACAAAATCACTTCGTACATTCTCATCAAATATAAGTAAAAACTGAACCTTATATATAAAGTCCTTGTGATTTAAATATTTTAAAGATCTATAAACACAATCATAAATAATTTCGGACCTACCACTACTAATGATAATGTTAAAGATGAAAAGATTCATAAACCACATGAAAAGTGAATGGTCGATTGCCATCTATGTAGGTGGTGGTGGGCATTATAATTATTAACATGAATATATAAGACAAAAACCAAGGTTTAATAAAAATAATAATAATAATACATAAACAGAATAAAATCAATAAATATATTCTAATCAAAGTTTCCAAATATTTATTATTTATAATACACAATTTTGGTCTCTGAAACTCAAATGTATTACAACTTCTGTATTAGAATTTAGGGCATCTATAATGCGTTGACCTTCATAGAGTTTAATGGATTATCACATCATCTTTCTACAATCCATACAACTTTATTATTTTTTCTCTACAATGCATTGTACTCTATAAAGTTCAATAGAATGTTATAAAATGTTATTTATAGTAAATATTTATAAATTAAAAACTTTTATTTTTCCTATTGAAATAGCCATTGAATAGGGATGTCAACGGGGGCAAACGGGGCGGGGAGTGCATCTCCCGCCCCCGCCCCTGAAATTTCCCCGTCCCCCCGCCCCCGTCCCAGGAATGTTCAATTTTCCTACCCCCGTCCCCGCCCCCGAATCCCCTTTATTACTCCCGCCCCCGCCCCCGATTGATTTTGGGCTACTTTTTTTTTGGGCTAAAAGAAGTTGTTATTTAGACTAAAATAAGCTATTTTTTAGGTAACAAATAATTATTTATAGCAAAATTTTATATGTTAAAAATAAAAAAGTTATGGCATTTTAAAAAATTATACTAACAGCTTAAAAACATGTTTTTTGATTAATTTTGGAAGCTCAAAATCATGTTATAGTTTATTATATTTATATAATTAATATATGTAAATATATGTGTAATTTATTAACGGGGTCCCCATGGGGATTTCGGGACGGGATTGCCTACCCCCGACTCCGCCCCCGAAATTAAAACGGGCGTTAACGTTGTCCCCGCCCCCGATTTTTTTTAAAAAAAATCCCTCAAACGGGACGGGGCCCCCACGGGACTTTTTGACATCCCTACCGTTGAACTCCAAATCCATTAAATGTCAAAGTGAAATCTCATAATGATAGAGTTTAATCAATTAAATGATATATATACTTACGAGCTCATTCAATTTTTCCCTTAAATTCACTATTTTAGATGCTTTTATATTGAACTTTTAATTTGGCAGTAAAATTTTATGGAAAGAGAATCAATTGTATTAATTTTTATAATAAGATTAAGTGAGTTAGATGTAGAAGATTTTAGTTTCCTTTAAATAATTATGAGTCGAACTAATGAGATCTTTAAACTATTTTAAAGTCCCATAAGTAATTTTCTTTTTTGTACTTTTATTCTTTTCTATTATCTAAACTAATTATAACACTATATTCAGGAATCAAACAACCCCCATTCTCCATCCCCACCCCCACCAACCCTCTACATCCTTCCTTCCATTTTTATATACCATTTGAGTGCACATTATATTGACCAATAGTCACATACCTCTTTTATCACAAAACAAGATCAAGCGATCGAGCATGGAGAATGCAACTCATGTCAACCAATTCTCATCTTCCATGTCTACCACCACCTCCACCTTCACCACTTCTGCCCCCAGAACTATTACATGTCGTTCAAAGGAGTGCAAGTCACAGAGAGGCTCAGTAAGAGCTCGAAAGGGAAACAATGGCAATGAGGAAAAGAAACTATGTAAAACTGGTGGTGACGCTAGTGGTTGTGGTGGTGAGGATGGTGAAGAGCACCACACCTATCGAGGTGTACGAAAGAGGAGTTGGGGAAAATGGGTGTCGGAAATACGTGAGCCACGGAAGAAATCAAGAATATGGCTTGGAACATTCTGGACGGCAGAAATGGCAGCTCGAGCACATGACGTAGCTGCTATAGCCATAAAAGGCACCTCGGCCTACCTTAATTTCCCTCATTTAGCACATCTACTTCCACAGCCTGCCACCAGATCACCCAAAGACATCAGGGAAGCAGCCGCAAAGGCTGCCGCCATGACATGCGGCGGAGATGGAGATGGAGCCGAAGCCGAACCAGATAGCCAACCCATACTTTCTCACTCTCAGTCATCAACCACCTTATCATCATCGGAAAACACCCAAGATGGAGCAGAGCCAGAAAGCCAAGAAACAATGGCTTCCGACGATGATACATTCTTTGACTTGCCAGATCTTTCCCTCCACAACACCGACCTGAGCGACGGTTTTTTTAATGCTTCATCGTGGCAGGTAGTGGCCGGTGTTGATAGTGCCTTCCGGCTTGGAGCTGAAGAGCCGTTTCTATGGGAGATATACTAGCTATAGCTTATAATCAAAAGTAAATAAATAAAGATATATACTGTAAATTATTACTGTATATATTGGACACAATTCTAGTCCAATATATTTTATTTAGTTTTAAAAAAATTAACGTGTATTAATTTATATCGATATAAGTTCGAGTTTTTTCTCTATTTTTTTTTTTTTATCATTTTAATATAAATTTACTTCTAAAACTATTGTTAGGATTTTATTACTATTTTATATAATTTCAGTAATACATGTGATATAGAACAAAAAGCCCAATAAAACAAGAACATAATATTCATCTAAAAATTTATGAAAACATTCACTCTAAATAAATTTATGAGATTATATCTTTGATATGCAGTCAAATTATAAATATGCACAAAATATGAAAATGTGATGTGAAATTGTTGTCAAGTCATTTTTAAATGAGAAAAATATTATCACATAGGCGGACCACATATTAGTTATTACTCAAGATGTTAGCATCTATTATGGCATACCTCCCTCTCTATTCACTCGTCTTACGCACTCTATCTCTCTTCCCATTGGTGAGAATATATTGAATACCATTTTTTAACCTTGGTGAGAATCTAGTGGAAGGGTGTTGGATGAAATGGCCATCTCATTTATGCATAAGAATCTTCAACCATTCCTTTTTAGCCTTAAAAAACAAGTTCTTCTTGGTGGCTCTAATTATTAAAGATGCTAGAAAAAGTATCTTGGATTGCTTGCATGGAAGATAGCACTCGGTCGGGTTGGTTAATTAGACTCTTGGATTGTATATAGACACTCATCTTTATCTTAGATTTCTTATATATTGTTTTCCCTTGAGATGAATCATGATTGAATCATGAATCTTACACTCTCTCTAGTTATGTGGTTGTCCTGGAGGCATCGTGTTTTACATAGTGGTAGGGAATATGTTGTCTTGAATGGTCTCTCAAGCATCTAAATCCCTTTCAGTTGTTTTGATATGGAAGATGGATCATTGATGATTTATTGCTCAATCAATATTGTTGGGAAACACTAGTACATAACCTAATTAATAGTGTGATGAGTTTTTTTTTTTTTTTTTTTTTTTTTTTTTTTTTTTTTTTGGCGAGGTGCAAGTGTAAACCGCAACATTAAAACACTATAGCATTAATAAACCAAAAAACTGCATCATTTAAAGCATTTGTTTGTGCGGTTTTCATATATCTGCAGTAAAAGACAATAAAAACTCATTATTTGGTGTGTTTGTTCAAAACCACACTATTAAACATATTTAAAAAAATTGAAACTGCATCACAAATTATACGGAATCAGATTAAAAGAAAATCACTTCCCTCTAAAATTTTCATCCTAATTTTCATTTCTCTCCTATATTTTTGTAATATATATATATATATATATATATATATATATATATATATATATATATATATATATATATATATATATATATATATATATATAGGAATGAGTTCTATGGAAAACAAATAACTAGGGCAACATCTATCGGAACCAATAATCAAATGACACGTGTCCATTTCTTTTTTCACAAGTAATGTATTGTGGAAGTTATTGTGGAAGTGATGTGTTGTCATGTTTTCATTGGTTCAAATATGTGTTGCCTAATCATTCATTTTCCATATAACTCTTCCCTATATATATATATATATATATATATATATATATATATATATATATATATATATATATATATATATATATATATATATATATATATATGAACAATTATTGTATGGATATAAGAACCAATCAAAATTTAGTAAAAATTAAATCATTAATTATGTAAAAATTAAATCATTAATTAAATGAATAAGGGTTGATTAGGAATATTATATAATTATTAAAAAAATCAAAATTAAAATCTATTGGTATCTCTAAAAATCTGCAAAAGTTTCTTATATAGTCGTTCAAATAGTCCTTACCCCACAAACACCATCGTTTCATTAATCTCCGCCGGCAAGAGGTTCCTCGCCACCAAACTCAAGAACATTACAGCAAAGGTCTTCCACCCATCCCAAGATCTTCTGCCGGCAATTGTGAACGGCCTTAACCAAAAGCCGTGAGACCCAAAACACCAAATGGTAGAAATAGATTAGTCAATCCCAAATTATGAATTTAAACCAATACCCATCATCATGATTCATAATCGCAAACTTTTTAAAGATTTTTTCTACGATAAGTCAAAAGCTATCATTTTTATTTCTTATTGTTGATTTTCCTTTTTCACAGATGGCAACATTTTGTTATGAAATATCACTTGGGATACTACTATTGGGAAACCGGGGAAATCACCTCAACCTTATTTATTTTCATAATTTTACATGAGGTGGGTTGTTATGAAATATTTTTTGTCTTTTAATTAAAGTTTTGTCTTTTGGGTAATGGGTATGCAAGCGATGGTGTTATTGTATATTTGTATCTGATGATGGAAAACCGGAGAAATCACCTCAACCTTATTTATTTTCATAATTTTACATGAGGTGGGTTGTTATGAAATATTTTTTGTCTTTTAATTAAAGTTTTGTCTTTTGGGTAATGGGTATGCAAGCGATGGTGTTATTGTATATTTTGATCATCATGTGTTTGTTAATTTGCTTCAATGAATACAAATATCTTATGGTTTACCATTTTTATATTGATCTTTTAACATTTTTAAGTATTATTGTGTTTTTCACAAACTTCTGAACCCAAAAAAGAAATTTTCTTCATCTTTTATATTTCCATAGACAACATATAAGGCTTGATTTTTTTTATTCTTTTCTGAATTGTGATTTTTGTTATACTATTAATTCTTTATTTCTAGTTTTGTTTTTTAGTTGATTGAACATTTTTTCTTATAGTAATTTGTGTTAGGTTCATATGTACATAAAAATGAAGATCCCCAAAACTATCTTGACTATCTCGACCACTCAAATTAATGGTTTGTTACATTCCTTTTTTTGGTTTGTTTAACATTCTAAATTTTCATTTTGCATTCATATATAATAATGACAATGGGTCATTCTTCTAGAATTGAATCTAGTTCTATAGGAATGGAATCACAAATTTCAATTGTGTCGGAATGGAATCATGATATTTTATCACTAATTTGTGTATTTACTACAATTCTTGGTTATGAATTTTGGTGCAATTCACAAGTCTTCAGATTTGTACAAAAGACTTACTTTTTTATTTTTCATTTGCTAATGTATTATTGGGTTCTAAACTACAATTGGATTTGGTTTCACAGATGCTTGAAGAACGGACCATAAAATTGAAAGTGATTTTTAGCAACAATATTCTTTTAGAATTTATTAGTGTCTTTTGTTAAATTTTGATTTTTCTTTTCAATTTTAACCGTTCTTAGTGTTATTCTTTAATAGTAAATGTAATTCTTAGCAATTCTTACCCATATTCTTTAAGAATTAATGTAATTTTTGTTTTTATTCTTCAATTGATGATTCAAGAATTTGTTGTTCTTCAAGAAGTTCATTCCATCAAATATTTATTCTGTCAGAATATTTATTCTTTTATGGTTCAAGAATATTTTAAGATACTCATAAACATATTCTGTCAGAATGAACCGAAATAAAAGAATTATTATCTATTAAAATCAAAATTTTAAAATTAAGAGAATTAATTACCCCTAAAAATCCGAAATTTCCTTTTTCAAATGTAGTTTAATTGACTAAAATACCCTTTATACTAAAATTTATGGCATTATATAGTACATGATATCTCATAGTAATATTATAGACCCTCAACTCATGACCATTCATTTTATTTATCTATTGGTCCAGAATTATCTTTATGATCACACAATAGATATCATACACATTATAATATATATATATATATATATATATATATATATATATATATATATATATATATATATATATAGAAAAATAGAAATCGCAATGGGAACCGCAGTAATAAAAGTTTCTCACTTCCCTCTAAAAGATTCATTCTAATTTTCATTTCCCTCCTAAATTTTAGTTATGGCATTAATAAAGATTGGGGATAGCATTAATTAAGTATGTGTGCCTTGTACGGGTGCTTTTTCCCTTTACATAGAACACAAAAAACATATCTTTTTTTTTGCATCCTTGTTTTTTCTTTATTTTTTTAATCACATTTGGTTTGTTTAAGGTGAAATAAGTCGGTGGTTCGGAAATATGTAGGAAACTGTATTTTCATTTTTAAAACAACCAAAACACTCATTTATCATTTACTCAAATCCTTAAAGATATTTTATAATAAAATAATTATCAGAGTACAATCCCAAAATCTCAAGATTGCGGAAAATATGGGTGTATGCGTTGATCAAGCCGGAACCTTCCCTTACGAACCAGAAGTACCTGACACCATAAACAACAACCGTAAACACAAAGCTTAGTGAGTTCCCCAAGTACCACATAGCATACATAACATACGAGTCATACATATCAAATATGCAATATGTAACATCCGTCTCTCGAGGTATTAATTAATTAATTATGCAACTTAAAAATATATTGGACTATGGTTGGACTTGACATATGGATTGGACTTTAAGAATCTTGGGCCGAGATGTAGACTGCCCATAAGCCGTACGCAGGGCGTAACCCTGCATACGCAGGGCATAGTGTAATTGGATGCGCGGGTCATGAGAGGCGTACGCACAACGTACCATAAGGTACGCCCAACATACGCGATCAAACACTAAACCCTAATTTCAGGGTTTAAGAGGTATATAAACCCCATTATAGCCCCCCCTGGTTTTTTATTAGCCTCCTCACCAACAAAAAAACGTAATACGCTCTTATCCTCTTCATTGTGTGAAATTGCTTTTTGTGAGTGCATTTAGTAAAAGAAAGTTGTGAAGAAGGGAAGAAAAGGTTGGAGAAGAAGCTTGATCTCAAGGATCCGGACTAACCTCACCCCTTTGTTATAAAAAGAAGGTATAAAGCACTTAACTTTCTTCCTCATATTCTAGATCTATAGTTATGGGAGTTTTGGACCTCTTTAGGTCCAAAGGTTGGACCTTGACCTTGTGAATCCGTTTTTGAGCTTGGGTTTGCCATCCTTGAGGCTCAAAACACCTTCTTAGCAATAAAGTTTCAATCTTTGAGGCTTTCATGAAGCCATGCATGAGATCTAGTCATTTCCATGGAATTTGATTATTGTTTTTAGAGTTTGAGCTTATGTGAGTCATGCAAGCCATCAAGTAAGCAACTTTATGGCTTAAGGCATGGAATAAGACTTGGATCTAAGTTTGTAGCTTCTGACTCGGATTATTAAGCACTTAATAGAGAAAGGACCTAACAGGGTACTACGCTGAGCGTACGTGTAGGTACGCCCAACGTACTCGCCATCAAGCAGTTACGCTAAGCGTACTCTGGAGTACGCCCCGCGTAGCGCAGTCAGTTTGGATCTTGAGTTTTGGGCCTCGGTTTGGGCTGTATTTTGAACTTTGGGCCTTAGTGGGCCAGCAGGAGTTAGTGAAAATGGGCCAAGTATAGGTTTTGGGCTTAGGGTAAGGCCCTATAAAGGAATTTGGCCCAATTTAGCAAATTAGGCCATTAATGGGCCAATAGTGGCTTGAGAAGTCTATCTAGTGATTATGCCTTCAGAACTCAGATTTTGGGCCAAGGGCATTTTTGGGCTTAGGTAGATCCATATGAGGAGTTAGGCCCAAATTAGAAAATTGGGCCATTAGTGGGCCTTAAGTGGTCCATTGATGGACTTAGAAAGGATTAAAGGGTTTGGGCCTTGGTTATGACCCACACCATATCAGGGGTAAAATAGTCATTTTACCTATAGAAGAATCCTCATTTTGATTAAGTGTTTTATTGGTCATGATAGCCGAAGAGCAACCGGTACATCAGTTAGGGATCCTTCACTCAGATTTTCAGCAGTCAGCTCTTCGAGGCGAGTTTCCTTCTAGTAGGAACGGGTCTACGACCACAATGTCGGCCCGTATAGATATCAGTAGTTCCGGACTGCGGTTCAATGTCGGGGTGGTCCCAAGAAGTAGTTCAGTATGCTTGATGTCTTTGTGATTCAGGCATGTCTATGTGTTATGTGTTCCAGACTGCGGTCCGATGCAGTATGCAGTATATGTGTTATTGTTATATGTTATTATTATGTTATGCTATGTTTAGTCAGTTCCGGACTTCGGTCCGATGCAGTGGTCAAGGCCCTAGTTAGTTTCGGACTTCGGTCCGATGCAGTGGGCAAGGCCCTAGACAGTTCCAGACTTCGGTCCGATGCAGAGGGAAAGACCCTAGTCAGTTCCGGACTTCGGTCCGATACAGAGGGCAAGGACCTAGTTAGTTCCGGACTTCGGTCTGATGCAGTGGGCAAGGCCCAGTATGCGCTTTATATGTTATAGTATGGTATGTGGTAGTTTGGGGGAGCTCACTAAGCTTCGTACTTATAGTTTCAGTTTTGGTTTCAGGTACTTCAGCTAGTAAGGGGAAGGGCTCGGGATGATGACATGGCACCCACCACAGTTTTAGCCTGGGAGTTAGACTATGATATTTTAGACATGATTTGACATCAGTTGTGATATGAGACATATTTTATGACATTTTGAGACACACGACTTATGGTTTTCTTATATTATATTCGGATATTATTGTTTTAGTAATGTTTTCAAACGAAATTTTTGGCTTGTATTTTTGGGATGTTTCAAGTTGGTATCAGAGCCTTGGTTTGAGAGATTCGGACACACTTTCGGGTGTGTCTGAACTCAAACTAAGTAAATGGTGTAAGGTTTTCAAAAGAAAAACATTTTCGAAAGAAATTTTTGAAAAAGAAACTTAAAAAGAAAAGAGTTTGGAAAGGAGAAAGGGGTGTGGTGCATGTGATCAGTCGAGATCAAGTAAGTACTCCCAAATTACCAATACAAGTTTATGTTATGATTATCAGTTTCAGTAGAACAACATGCTAGATTAGGACAAAGGATCTAGGAAGGATGCCTTATGTGCCAGTTATATGTGTTCCAGCTTTATGAGAACTGCATGCTAGTACAGAATTGTCAGTATGATAGCTAGAGTAGTATATGCTAGATTATGTGTACTCGATGCTCGAATGCTGCTTGCTTTGTGCTTTTAGGAGTCTTAGTTAACTCTTACTAACTAGTAAATGAATATGTTACGTTACATATGTTGGATTAGTGTCTAAGTCCATAACTATTTTGGTATGTACTTGACCTGATTATGAGCATTGTCCTTTTGGGTTGCCTTCACCAAAGCAATATGTAGGATGAATTAAGAAGAGAAAGGTTTAAATATGATTTATTAATATATTATCAGAATAATATATTAAAGGAGAAATCATATTGTTTAATTAATATTAGTCAAGAATTAATAAAGAATTAATTTTGTGGCTAAAAGAGATTAATTAAACTTAGGGGACTGGATTTGTAATTATAAGATAATTGCAATTAGGCTATGGATTACCTAAATAATATAGGTTGGACGAATTCTATGGGAAGCCCATTAAGAATTCGTCTAAGGGATATGTTATAGGAGTCCATGGGCTGCTTAGGGCTTAAGCAGCCATATTAGGGTTTTCTAGTTGTAAACCCTAATAGCCTACATGTATATAAAGGACCCTTATGCACCAAAAACGTGGTGAACACTTGGATTAGGGTTTCCAGCCGTTTTTGGTGCTTCCCTTCTCTTCTCTTCTTCATCTTGTTGCTTAGTGGTGTTTGTGACTCCATTAGAGGTGCAACACTTGAGGCACTATGCTTTCTGAAGCTATGGATTGATTGTTATTGCTATATAACAATCAAAGGTCAGATCTAAACCCTATTTTATGTTAATATGATTAATTGGATGCTAGATCTAGGGTTTATAGCTTTGAATATTCAATTGCATGTTCATTAGACAAACTAGATCCAAAAGCTATTAGGGTTTGCATGCACACCATAGGATTGATGTATTGCTCAAAACCCATCAGTGGTATCAGAGCCTAGGGCTGTTTGTTTGATGTGTTTGATGGTTTGGTTGATTATTCATGCTTAAAATCGAATTTTTTTTGGTGCTGGTGGCTGGACTTGCTGAGTCCATAGCTGAAATCGCCGAGTCCATAGTGAACTTGACGAGTCCATGCTTGACTCGACGAGTCGGAGTCGCAGATGGAGCAGATTTCGGGTTTTTGACCTGTTTTGGCTGTAGATAATTACCTAAAACGTTTTATATTAATAAAATCCGATTTTATCAATATTTGGAGTTTATCCTTGCCAAAATTGAAGATAATTTTCAAATTTAGATAATATTTTGTTTTATTAGATAAATATTGATTATTTGTAATTTAGATTTGAATTATCTTGTGAAAAAGTTTCAATTTCCCCCTTTAAGTTTTATAGTTTAAATTTGAACTTAAAAGTTTTGTTTTTGAAATCTAAATAGTTAAACCTCAATGTTTTGAAAAGTTTCAAAACATGCCCTCAAGTTTTGGAATTTAAATTTCGATTAAAAGTTTAATTTTGAAATGTTTAAATTCTAAACCCTAATGTTTTGAAATGTTTCAGAACTTGCCCTAAAGTTTTGAAATTTAAAAGTTGATTAAAAGTTTAATTTTGAAATGTTAAATTCTAAAACCCTAGTAATTTGAAAAGTTCAAATCACACCCTTATGGTTTTATTAATTACTTAAAGTGTATAATTAAAAGAGATTTAATAAACCTATAAAGTTTTGGTTTACATTTAATTAAATTAAAAGTATAATTTACTAAATTAAACCACCTAGTATTTTAAAAGTGTAAAATACACCCTATACTATATATATATAACATTAAAAGTCTAATATTGTATATATATGAGTAAAAGTCAGTCTTACCGTTAGTAGACCTCATTCACGAAGCTGGTCTATAAGGGGTGTTTAACGAAATTTCCTATAAAATGGCGATTGAATGGGTATCCACTCTTACCCACTGCACTCTTTGATGGGTTTGAGCCATAAGAACTTTCCTATGGGCACATGCAAACCCTAATGCTTGGATCTAGGTTTCTCTAATTGAACATGCATTGAATCCAAGACTTACAATACTAGATCTAATGTAAACAATTGAATCAAATCATATGAAATTGGATCTAGAACAATACCTTAGATTAATTGCTTGATACTTCTTCTTCTTGGAGGTTAAAGTCACAATTGTCACTCCTCTAATGGCTTACAAACACCAACTAGCAAGAGGATGATCTTGAGAGAAAGGGGAGAGGGTGAGAAATCGGCCCTAGGGTTTCTTACCTTGCATGAGTGCCGATTTCCCTCACCCTAGGGATCTATTTATACTATGGGATACTAGGGTTCCACCTTTAACTCTAATTGAATAACTTAGGCCCTAAGCAATCCAAGATCCTTCTAGATTCTAGGCTTGGACGAATTTAAGGTTCCCAAACCCTAAATTTCGTCCACCCCATTATCTATAAGGATACATAGCCCAAAACACAACTATCACACATTTGACAATTTATGCCCCTTTATTCAATTAACCTCTTTAAGTCACCAAATTAATTCTTAATTAATGTATGACTTATATTAATTAAATAACAATATTATTCCTTTAATATATTATTCTCATAATATATTAACAATAATATCTCTTCTCTCTTAACAAATCATCCTGTCAAGTTGCTATGGTGCAGGCAACCCAAAAGGACCATGCATAATCGGGTCAAATACTTACCAAATATAGTTACAGCCTTAGACACTAATCCAACAGTCTCCTACTTGGATAAGTCTAGTAACTATACATGCAAACACAAACCGATTTAGCAATCGTAGCTCTCAAAGACGCTGTCAACTCTGATCTTATCAATCTTTTGTCCTTTAGATAAGGGATCGTACAGTCCTCTGTTTAGATATTATGCTGACAATCTTATGGAACTTATTGTCCAGCATTTTGGTTTCTTGATCTCAGATTCATTCGACATAGAACTTAATTGAACACATCAATTCAGTCACGACCGGGCCCGACACATAAGTCAAATCAAATCATCGAGCGGCCGTGATATCGCTTTTATTCTCTTAGGATAAAAGTAACAGATAAACTTCGAATTATATGCATTTACTATTTACTAATCAGCTACACACAACAATGCGTTTTATGACATCAATTTACTGATGCGGTTTCGCATTGTCAATACACAACCAATTAATAAACAATAAACCATATATCTTGGTTTTAAGACCATATGATATTATCGTCTTGCGATCACTCGTGTCACATTCCATAAAGTGATTCCAACAAGCGCGGGTTTATTCCAATGCTCAAAACTTGTTCATAAGCACTCATGAACGTTGTAGCAAACCTTTTGCTATGTCTAATACCCTTTTAGACAATTTACACACCAATTCATGACAATCTTCATTCATACCTACTTCCAACATATGAACGATTGTGGACCATTCGAATAATTCGATTATTCTTAATAACTTAATTATTCAGGAAGTCAAAACATGCAAAGTGAAACAATAGTTTAAACAATCAACATAACACAGTAACTTTACTCATAAATAATACTCTTTTATTTAATCATCAAATGTCAATTACATTTATCTATGACATGTTTCAAAACTATCTAATCTAAACTAATATCGTCTTTCAGCCCAATGCTCTTAGCGTGCTGCAAATGCTTAACCCTACTCAGTCCCTTCGTAAGCGGATCTGCTGGATTATCCTCTGACGATACCCTCTTCACTACGAGGTGTCCCTTGGCTCCTTGGTCAAGGCAACCGCTCCCTCATTATCACATAAAATTTCCATAGGCTCCTTTATAGCAGGCACAACTCCAAGATCACTAATGAAGTTCTTCAACCACATTGCCTCCTTTGACGCTTCGCTCGCTACAATGTACTCTGATTCACACGTTGAATCAGCTATGGTTTCTTGTTTGGAACTCTTCCAAGTTACTGCTCCTCCATTCAGGGTAAAGACCCAGCCCAACTGCGAACGATAGTTGTCCCTGTCGGTTTGGAAGCTGGCGTCACTGTACCCTCGCACCTTTAAGTTATCACTCCCTCCGAGGACTAAGAACCATTCTTTGGTCCTCCGAAGGTACTTAAGTATATTCTTGACTGCAATCCAATGAGCTCTGCCAAGATTCCCTTGATATCTACTGACCATGCTCAAAGCAAAGGCCACATAAGGGCGAGTACAATTCATAGCGTACATGATTGAGCCAACTGCGGAAGCGTAGGGTACTCGGCTCATTTCAGCTATCTCGGCTTCGGTACTCGGACTTTGAGTCTTACTCAACTTGGCATTACTTTGTATCGGTAGCTCTCCCTTCTTCGAGTTTTCCATACTAAAACGTTTTAGTACTTTATCTAAGTAAGTATTCTGACTAAGTCCTATTAGTCTCTTACTTCTTTCTCTCACTATCCTTATTCCCAAAATATAGGAAGCCTCTCCGAGGTCCTTCATAGCGAAGCACTTCCCGAGCCAGGACTTAACCTCCTGCAGAGTCGGGACGTCGTTTCCTATGAGTAGTATGTCATCAACATACAAAACGAGGAAGCTAACTATACTCCCACTGGCCTTGACATATACACATGATTCATCTTCACTTCGTACAAATCCAAACTCTTTGACTTTCTCATCGAAGTAGAGATTCCATCTGCGAGACGCTTTCTTAAGTCCATAAATGGACTTCTCAAGCTTGCACACTCTATTGGGATGCTTCAGATCGACAAAACCCTCTGGCTGAGCCATGTAAACATCCTCAGCCAACTTTCCATTAAGGAAAGCGGTCTTGACATCCATTTGCATATCTCATAATCATGAAATGCAGCAATGGCAAGCATCACCCTAATAGATTTTATCTTAGCAACTGGTGAGAAGGTCTCATCATAGTCAACTCCGGGAGTTTGAGTAAAGCCCTTCGCCACCAATCGTGATTTATACGTGTGCACATTCCCATCCACGTCGGTCTTCTTCTTGAAGATCCATTTGCACCCAACAGTCTTACATCCAGGCACATTGTCAACCAAATTCCAAACTTGGTTGTCATACAAGGACTGAATTTGGCTATCCATCGCCTCTTTCCATTTTGCAGACTCCGGGCCTGCCATGGCTTCCTTATAGCAATTAGGTTCATCTAGATTTATTAGTGTACCATCACTAATATACGTGTCCCCTTCGGTAGTAATATGAAAACCATAGAACTGGGGTTGACCTATAACTCTTTCGGAACGTCTAAGAGGTAAGGACTCGTCAATCGGTTCAACTGGAGTTTCCTCCTCGGGTTGAGTGCCAGCAGTAGAGGTTCCTTCATCGCTCGACTCTTGAATCTCTTCAAGATCGATCTTCCTCCCACTGTCTCCTTGGCTTATGAGTTCTCTCTCTCTCGGAAAACCCCTCTTCTCGCAACGAAGACAACATTGTCACTTGGTCTATAGAAGAGATATCTAAAGGATTTTTGTGGGTAGCCGATGAAAATACATCGCTCACTTCGAGGTTCGAGCTTGTCGTGAGTTTCTCGTCTTACGAAAACCTCACAGCCCCAAACCTTGATATGTGCCAACGAGGGAGCTTTCCCTGTCCACATCTCGTGAGGTGTTTTGGCAACCTTCTTTGTAGGGAATCGGTTAAGGATATGGGCGGCAGTCTCTAAGGCATACCCCCAAAATGAGATAGGTAGTGAAGCACGACTCATCATAGAACGAACCATGTCTAACAAGGTTCGATTACGCCTTTCTGCCACACCATTAAACTGTGGTGTCCTAGGTGGCGTCAATTGCGAAACTATTCCGCATTCCTTGAGATAGTCGTGGAATTCAAGACTTAGGTACTCTCCTCCTCGATCGGATCGAAGCATCTTGATTTTCCTGCCCAACTGATTCTCCACTTCATTTTTGAATTCTTTGAAATTTTCAAACGTTTCTAACTTGTGCTTGATTAAGTAGATATACCCACATCTACTATAATCATCGGTGAAAGTCACGTAGAAACGGTTCCCATCCTTTGTGGTGGATCTAAAGGGCCCACATACATCGGTATGTATGAGATCCAATAAACCCTCACCCCTCTCACAAGTGCCAGTGAAGGGTGACTTGCTCATCTTTCCAAGTAAACAAGATTCACACGTGTCATCTTCCCTAAGGTCGGATGACTCCAACACTCCATCCTTTTGGAGTTGGGCTATGCGCTTCTTGTTGACATGTCCAAGACGACAATGCCACAAAGATGCTTTATCCATACCATTGGAAGAATCCATACACAACATCATTTCCTAGGTTATCTACAACCATAACCATTTCATAAATTCCATTACAAGGCATTGCTTCAAAATATAAAACACCATTCAGATAAGCATAAATAGAACCATTCTCATTATTTAACGAATATCTAAATCCTTGTTTAAACAAACCATGAAAAGAAATGATGTTTCTTGCCATATCTGGTGAGTAGCAACAATTATTTAAATCTAAATTCAATCCATTACTAAGAACTAAAGAATACACTCCAATCTTTGTAACAGGCGACGATCTTCTGATCCCCATGATTAGATTTATTCTTCCGAGCTCCACATCTCTACTTCTTCCTAGTCCCTGCAAATCAGAACAAATGTGGTAACCACACCCTGTATCAAGAACCCAAGAAATAGTATGGGATGAATTATTAGATTTAATTGTATATATACCTGCAAAAGATGGCTTGATCTTTCCATCCTTGATGGCTTGCAGATATTCCGGGTGGCTTCTTGTAACAACCTGAAGTTGTCCATCGCCGAAATCCGTTCCGCGTGTAAAAAAAATCCGCCTTTATCGATTCGTCCCGTTTTCGTTTTTGGGCTAAGATATATAAACTATAAGTTTATTTTAATCTCGTAAGTGATCAAATCCATTTAAAACTCACGAAAATGGACCAAAATCATTAATTTGAAATTTCTAAATTCTATCCCGTCGAATTACGGAAACTTAATCGGGTGCGACCAAAAGCCCCGTTTAATGCCGGTATCGGGTAGAATTCTACCGTGTCCAAGTTTTGGAACCTATTTAAACGTGTTCAAGCTTTCATTTGAAGCTTTTGCTTCATCTCTCTACTCTCTCTCTCTCTAACCTCTCTCCAAAATTCAAGTTTAAGGGTCCAAATCTCAAATTTAAGGCTTCTAATCACCAAGGTACACTCCCTAACTTGTTATACAACCCCTCTAGCCTTCAAATTCGAGTTTAAACCATGGATTAGGACCATTACCATGTGTTTACGGCCCTAGAACAGTCCTAGGACGTAAACTGATATAAATGGGGTTTTTGGAGCAACAAAACCCTTCCAAACCATAATTAGACCTTAGATATGGCTAGATGACTTTATGGAATGGACTTAGAATGCCTTGAACCATGATTTAGAGCCTTGTACATGTGTTTACGGCCCTGGAGCATGCTTGGGCCGCAAACACATATAAAAGGGGGTTTTTATGCCCTTAAACTCTTCCAAAACACCTGTTGGGCTGAAGTTTATTTTGATGTTGCGTCTTTTGGGCTCGATAGTTTAGCCATGTTCACTCCGGTTTGGGCCTGTCCAACCGTGAGCCTTTTATGTATTGTATATAAGTTAATGCTTGCATGCATATTAGGTTAACGATAGAAAACGAATTAGAGATTAACGAAATAGTGATTCATCTAGAGTACAACAGGTTTCTTTAATCGTTCTTGTAACCTACCAATTCTCTACAGTTGATGTTCTTAATCGAGCTCTTCTGAGGATTTTGTTTAATCATTCGACTCGTCTGATTCAATCTTTTCTTGTTCTTATTATTGCGTTCTTACTGTTTTATATTCATATACTTGTTCAAGATCTAATCGATCTTCATTGATTAAAGGTTATTAATCTCATCAATTGGTATCAGAGCAGGAGGCTGTGTAATCGATACACATCTTTTCTGTGAAAAAGATTTCCATTAGGGTTTTCCGCAACTATCGATATTTATTGAGCCGTCATCTCATTAATTGACGTATCTTGATATTTATTGTTTTGCCCTAATCTGCTTTATTACAAGTCTGATCTTTGAACAGGTTTTTACGATCATAATGGACGCGACGCAATCAAACCCTATTAATATTTCCAACAGCATCAGTTCGACGACAAAGATTCCAATCTTATACACCCATGACTATGAAGTATGGGCGCATCACTTTGAAGACTACGTGATTGGATCGGAGGATAATGGGTACCTCATATGGGAAGCCATCATCAATGGACCGTTTTCTCATTCTGCAACGTCCAGAATCATCAAGACACAAAAGGAGTACAATGATCTGCTGAAGGACGTGAAGGACATTGCACAAGATGAAAAGGACAAATTCCAGTGCAATATTAAGGCGTTAAGGTTGATCAGATTCGCCCTTCAGTCCGACACATTCAGATTGGTCAGCTCATGCACGACGGCAAAGGAAGTTTGGGATAGACTTCGTGAATTGTATTCTACAGACGAGGATCTTGAACATTCTATCCAAATTTTGCTTCTATCTGAGTTTGGAGAATTCAGGCAAGGGACCGAAGAAACGGTGACCCAGACGTTTGATCGCTTCAATCATCTTCTCAGCAAGATGATCAAACACGATATTGAAAGGAAGCTTATCGAACAGAAGGTTACTTTCTTGAATGGATTGAGGTCTGAATGGAGAGCAATGGTTTCTACAGTCAAAGCCCATGAGCAATTTAAATCATACTCCTTGGCGAAACTGGTGGGTATTCTAAAGTCCCAAGAGAAGATTGTGGTGCAAGAGAAGAATGTCGTTTCTAGCCTTGGTTCGTTGGCCCTCCTATCTAAAAGTAAAGCTGTGATGGAGGATGAAGACCTCAACTTGGAGGAATATGACCTCACGTCTGAGGATTATGCCATGATGGTGTCCAATCCTAAGAGGTTCATAAAGAAGAGATTCCCCAGCAACAAAAACCGAAACTGGCAGGGGAGTTACAGCTCTGAAAAGGTGAACAATGAACCGAAGGCTGAGGAGACCAAAAAGGAACCGAAGGTGGATGGCGATTCCGGAGTAAGCTGTTTCTACTGTTGTGGGAAAAACCACTATGCTAAGGACTGTGTTCTTAAGAAGATGGCTGACAAGGATGATGGAAATGATGAGGAAGCTGTGTTGCAGAAGAGACTGGATGAGTTGAGAAAGAAGAAGTCTACCGCTAACCCTTCTATTAATGCTCTTATTGTGCAGGGTTCGGTTAATGATGACAAGTTCGGTAGCACTGAAGTTTGGTCTACTGACTCAGAAGATGATGAAGTGAGGAAGCCTTCCCATGGAAAGGCTTATGTGGCTAAGGAGGAAAGCAGTGGAGGAAAATGCTTCATGGTGACTGACGTATCTCAAATGAGAGGATACAACACCGATGGTGGAAGCGATGGACCGAAGGTGCAGGAAGACATGTGCTTTACGGCCAAACCCCTCAGCCAGCAGTTCAATGAGCTCGACGAACTGATAAAGAAGGTACAATCGGTTTTTATTTCATCTAAAGTACCACAATCCTCATATGAGAAAGAACTAAAAAACGTTAATACAAGAATTTATCATCTAGATAGTAGCTTAACTCAAACTAGAGTCACCAATTCTAATCTAACTGATCAATTAAGCAGGGTGGCGTCGAAGAGTGAGGAGCGGAGAATGTGGATCGAGTTAAAGGAGTCGGAATTAGTTAAAGTTAAAGACGAAAACATTTATTTGCAAAGAGACAATTTAAAATTTTTAAAACAACGAAATGTTTTTTGTTTAATTGCTAAACGTTTATATTCTAATATTACTCAACTTCACCTAGACTGTGAAATAGGCCAAAAGATCCATCGCATGATTTTGCCCTTCCTAGAGTTTAAGGAGGATGAAATCGATGCCGAAGCCTACAATTGTGAGAGTGTGATATCGTCTGATGATATCAATCCGACCTACATGTATGGACTGGACAAGATTGAGTCCTTCATTAAATCCAAGGACCACAAGGACATGCTCAAAAATCTTTTAGATGAAAATGATAGACTTAAACTGAGAACCGAAACCATACAAAAATTTGACTCTTTAAACGCCAACGTAAGCTCAGAAAACAAAATTGATGTTGAAAATGCATCTGAGCTTAACGAAGACGATAACATGAGTGAAATTTCTGTAGAGGACACGGTTGACTGCTCAGAATTTGTTAAAAGCGAACCTGAAAACCACAAAAATCTTATTTCTGAAAAATCTGTGGAGTTCGCTCGATTGTCCCAACAAAAGTCCCCGAAATTAGCAGAGAAAGCAGTTGTGTATCAAAAGGTCAGGACCACTCCGAATCAAGTATACAAGGTGACTGGAGTAACCGAACATCAAACAGCCGAACTCACAGCTATTGTAAACAAAGACAATGCTGATGGCTGTGATGAGTACTTCTGGGAAGCTCCAATAGATAATGCAAACGAAACCGTTGGCTTATCTGAAAGAACCTCCTAGATGAGAAAAGGAAGATACATACCTGAACCCTTAAATAAGCCAGGTAGTTTCAATGAGCCTAGCACCAGTGGTACGAAAGACATTCCTCAGGAGGATGAAAGTTCAACAAAAGAAGACACTCCTTCTACTCCCTCATCTCTAAGTGAAACTCCTTCAAACACTCCCTCTGCTCCCTTGGCTCAAAGTAAAAGTCCTTCAGTTCAAAAGGAACCAGCCAAGGAGAAACCGAAAACGAAAGCTAATGTTCATCATCAACCAAAGCAGATGAGAAATAAGAAGAGAGAAAGGAACCAAAGATGCAGGACGAATTTCTCTGAAAGGAAACAATTCTGGCAATCCCAGAATGTATACTTCTCACACCAAGATAAAAATCTGAAGTATGAAAACAATCCTGTTGGAAAGCCTGAGAGTCACAATAACCGAAAGCCAAGGTTCGGTTCACAAGAAAACACCAACCGAAAGCAAACGTTCGGTTCTGAGAAAGACTTCAACCGAAAGCCAAGGTTCGGTTCACAAGACAATTTCAACCGAAAGCAAAGGTTCGGTTATGAAGTTAAAAGAGATCAAAACTCTAAGGTCTGTCCTTCAAATGATCAAAAGCAAAAGGATCACCTAGAGTCTGCAGCCAAGAACTTCTCTCCATCTAAACCAACTTCTCCCACTACTTCCAATTCTTCTACTGAACCAACTTCTTCTACTTCTTCTAATTCTTCTACTTCCACTAATTCATCTCCTTCTTGCTCTAAAGCTAATTCTGGTCGTTCTAAAAAATCTCATCCATCCGCTGAACAAAAGGGCAAACAGAAGGTCAACGAATCTAAACCAAAGTCCAAACCGAACACTTCCAATCCTGATAAGATAAAAGTGTTTACCATTAAAAAGAAAGATGAAACAACTCTCATAAAACGAACATATCTAGTTGACATCTGTCTTACTGTTCCTGTTCCCATGAAAAGCTCACGTGGACCCAAGAAACTTTGGGTTCCTAAATCTGCTTAATTTTTGCAGGTTATAAGTGACGAGCAGTTCGAAGAAGCATGGTACATCGACAGTGGCTGCTCACGTCACATGACAGGGAGGAAAGAGGAGCTCAGGGAATACAGATCTCTTGCAAATGGTGGCAACGTCAAGTTTGGAAATAATTCTTTCGGCACCATAAAGGGATACGGGATGATAACAAATGGTGACTTTACAATAAGGAAGGTTGCCTATGTGGAAGGACTACAACACAACCTCATCAGTGTATCTCAGCTTGTTAGAGGTACAGGTCTCAAAGTCTCATTCGATGATGAAGGTTCTGAAATCATAGAGAAAAAGACAAAGAAAGTGATTCTCAAGTCAGAGCGAAAGGGTGAAATGTTTCCTCTAAACATGAAACCCATCAAAGGAAACCCAGCCATATGCCTGTTATCTAAAGCTCAATCCGATGAAAGCTGGTTGTGGCACCGAAGACTCTCTCATCTCAACTTTAAAGATATCAACCGACTTGTCACTGGAGGTCATGTTAGGGGTCTTCCATTGCTCAAGTTCGATAGAGAGCATTTGTGTGCTGCATGCGAAATGGGGAAGCAGAGTCGTCAAAGTCACCCATCTGTAATCAACACAAAAGTTGTTGAACCACTCGAATTACTTCATATCGATTTGTGTGGTCCTTCATCTATCGAAAGCATCAGTGGTAGCAAGTATATTCTTGTTATTGTTGATGACTTTTCACGATTTACATGGGTGTTCTTTCTAAAGCTCAAATCTGAAGCGACTTAAAAGCTGAAAGTGTTTATCAAGCAAATTGAAGTACAACTCAAGAAGGTTGTTCGCAACATCAGGAGCGACAATGGTCTTGAATTCAAGAACAGGGAGTTTGAAGAGTTTCTTGCAGAAAAGGGAATCAGTCACAACTTCTCAGCTCCTTATACACCACAACAGAACAGAATAGTCGAAAGACGAAACCGATCTCTGTGTGAAGCTGCCCGAACTATGCTAAGTTTCGCTTCCTTACCTCTTTATTTTTGGGCTGACGCTATTTCTGCTGCTTGTTTTACACAGAACAGGTCCTATCTCAACAAGAGATTCACGCTCACACCATATGAGATACTAAACAACAGAAAGCCCAATGTGAAAATTTTCCATGTGTTCGGCTCAAGGTGTTTCATCTTTAATTCTAAAGAACACCGCAACAAGTTTGATGTCAAAGCCGGCGAGGGAATTTTTCTGGGTTACTCGCTCACATCCAAGGCGTACAGGGTCCTGAACAAGCGTTCAAGAAGGATTGAAGAGACATACTACGTGACCTTTGACGATAGCTATGTCAAAAAGCTACAGGCCAAAGAAGACACCGCTGGGGAAATCTTTCCTCAAACTGGCCAAGTCACAGTCTCTATCGCCAATTTATACGAGAAATTTCTGGAACTCTTTGACGAACCGGAAAAAGCTTCTCTCTCAGAAGCAGGTGCAGCTGACAACAAAGTTGATCATATGAAGCGAATTGTCGATGATGCTGCAAGAAGAATGCATGAAGGAGAATCGAACACTGATGACTCTCCATCCAACAATGCTTCAGTCGAGGGGGAGCCAAGTTCTCATGTCCAGGGGGAGCCAAGTTCCACCTCTCCAACCGAAGGTGCTTCTCCAAAAGAAGATACCTCTTCAACCGAAGGTGCTTCAACGCCTGGGAGCTCAGCACCACAAGAAACCCCTGAACCTCATGTTTTTCAAAGCTCATCAATTGAGGGGGAGCATGATGATATGACGCTTGATTACGATAGCCAATCTGAGCCAAAAGAAATGATCAATGCTGAACTAGACCCAACCTTTGATCCGAATTACCCTCCTCTTATCAAATGGACCAGAGATCATCCTATCTCTCAAGTAGTTGGTGATGTATCTGAAAAGGTATTGACCCGATCACAACTGAAGGCAAAACAGACATCCTTATTTTCAAAGGTTGAGTTTTGTATGTTTAACTCATTCGTATCAAAAGTTGAACCGAAGACAGTTAACACTGCCCTCGATCACTCTGATTGGGTTCAAGCAATGCAAGACGAACTAAACGAATTTGAAAGGAACAAAGTTTGGCGCCTCATTCCAACTCCTCCAGATGCTTCGGTTGTTGGTCTCAAGTGGGTCTTCAGGAACAAAATGGATAAGGAAGGTAATGTAATAAGGAACAAGGCTCGTCTGGTTGTAAAGGGATACTGTCAGGAGGAAGGGATAGATTACGAAGAGACGTTCGCTCCAGTAGCTAGGCTAGAATCTGTTAGAATATTTCTGGCCTATGCTGCTCACAAAAACTTTAAGGTTTTCCAAATGGACGTCAAGTGTGCATTTCTCAATGGAGAACTCGAAGAAACTGTGTATGTGGAGCAACCTCCTGGGTTCGTCAACGAAAAGTATCCAAATCATTGCTATATTCTGGATAAAGCTGTGTACGGCCTCAAACAAGCTCCGAGAGCCTGGTATGAAACGCTTACAAAATTTTTAAAGATGTCCAAATTTAAACAAGGTTCGGTTGACCCAACCTTCTTTCGCAAAAAGGAAGGTAACCACCTTATGATAGTTCAAATTTATGTCGATGACATCATCTTTGGCTCCACGAATCCCAGCTTAACAGCTAAATTCAGAAACTTGATGGAGACTAATTTTGAAATGAGCTCAATGGGTCCTATTAACTTTTTCCTTGGTTTAAATATAAGACAGGGACCCGAAGGCATCTTTATCAATCAGGAAGCTTACACGAAGACTCTCCTAGCGAAGTTTGGAATGATGGGAGACTCAAAAGTCAAAGTCCCAATGGCATTCGGCACCAAGCTTACCCCTTCACTAGACAAACCGGCTGTCGATATCACGCTCTATCGTCAAATGATAGGCTCACTGATGTATCTAACTGCTAGCAGGCCTGATATCATGTTTTCTGTGTGTTATTGTGCTCGATTTCAGGCTAACCCACGCGAACCTCACATGATGGCAGTGAAGAACATCTTACGCTATCTCAAGCAAACCACCTCCTTAGGTCTATGGTATCCATCCAACTCAGGCTTCTTCGTTCAAGCCTATTCTGATGCTGACCTTGGAGGATGTGGACTCGACAGAAAAAGCACAACTGGTGGCTGTCAATTCCTTGACGGGAAGTTGGTCAGCTGGCAATCCAAGAAACAAACGTGTGTGTCGTTGTCTACTGCCGAAGCGGAATACATTGCCGCTGCATCCTGCACATCACAAGTGATTTGGATCCAGAGTCAACTTCGAGACTATGGACTCAATATGAAGAAGATCCCACTATATTGTGACTCTGAAAGTGCAATTAGGATCTGTCATAACCCAATGCAACACTCTAAAACCAAACACATAGCACTGAGGTATCACTTCATCAAAGATCATGTGGAAGATGGAAATGTCGAAGTTCACTTCGTAAGAACCACTGATCAACTGGCTGACGTCTTTACCAAAGCTCTTCCTGAAGCATCATTCAATAAAATATTGCAAGGGCTAGGTATGATGGAATCAGAGTCAGTACCTCACACTACCTCTCAACCTCAAATGTAAGAAGCGAAACCAACCGAACGTTCAGGTTTGGTTCAACCATCTCACTCGCTCATTACTTCAAAGGTAGTTTTTCTCTGTTGTATATTTCTTGTACAAAATTGTTTCTCTTTGTGTAATTTTTTTTATAAATTGCATGTCTAAACTCCTTGGTTTCTCAAAATTTTCCAAAACCGAAACCTACCGAAGGTTCGGGTTCGGTTTTCCAAAATTTTGTTGAACCGAAACCAACCGAAGGTTCGGGTTCGGTTTTTCAAAATTTTCCTGAACCGAAACCAACCGAACGCTCGGGTTCGGTTTTTCAAAATTCTCTGGAACCGAGACCAACCGAACGCTCGGGTTTGGTTTTACAACTTTTTCCCAACCGAAATCAACCGAACGTTCGGGTTCGGTTTTTCATTTTTTTTTCAAAGTTTTTTTTAAGTCTTATTTTTTTTTTTTTAACTTCTTTTATTTTTTATTTTTTTTTATATATATATATAAATCTCAAAAACACCAAAAATATTTTTCTCTTTTACTTTTTCTTGTGTGTTTGTTTGTTTATGGGGATATAATTGATGAATTACTTAAGTGTCCCTAGAAGCATGCTACTGTATGCGTCCCAAGCCTCATAAGATTTTGAATACTAGTCTTCATGACCTGGTATACACAAACCTTGTCTTCCCAATAAGGCTAACCCATTTATTCTAATCGTGAGCTACCTCACTCTTTTCTCACATGAGTTAAGAGTTTCCTGCTTGGTCCTTATTTTCGCAGCAGAGGTACTATGTTTTCTTACACCATCCCCATTACACTTCTCCATTACATTCGTTTCATCAACGTAACCCTTGAGACTCTCAGAAACTACCACTGAGGTTTATGGTTACACAACATCTGTGTTTATGATCTTAGTTTCGTGTCACTACGAGCTGAGTGAAACCCAAAATTCAACACCAAAGAATTGACGGTGAACGATTAATTTGCTCAAGCATTCACCAAAGAATTGACGAATGTACCTTCATAAAATCTCAAATTTTATTTTGCGTGATTCCTATGAAATTGTTACACACCATAACATTTCTTCCCAAGGGATCCAATTTTAAATTTTTATCTGAGATTTTATATTAATCCAAGCCAATATAAAATAAATTCCTACCTACTTGTTCAACAGACTACACCTGTCTCACAAGTACTTTGTTCACTTTCTTTCTTATTTCAAGAATAGAATTGATGAATCAAAGCGAAACCACCCTTATTTAGCCTTATTAAAAGAAGCCTTTCAACATTTATTAATAAATGTTTGATCGTAATTCAACGGGATTCCACACTAACACTTTGAGGTCTCTCTTGACCTTGAAGGAAGAGATTCGTGCCCGGGATCATCAGTTTCGTGTCATTATTGACATCACAAAATATCCTTAAAAGAGTTGCTTTATTTCTTTTTCTTTTACACTCTTTGCATGAAAATCCTTGATTTTCCAAAATTCTGTTACTAATTATTTACAGGCTGGATTATTACTCAATGGTTCATTATGAAGTTGTGGTCAAAAACTATCCACGTGGGTCATTATTTCAAAAATGCCGTTTAAAAGGGATAAGACGAAAGGTTGCTGACTCGGCGGGAGTTAACGGGATAGAAATTCAAACGATGGTAAAAAGGAGGCGCGTGTGAATTTGAAACGGCCGCGCTTTTACTGACACTTATGGACGCGTGTGCGAAATCCAAGCGTCATCACTCTGGCACAAAAGGCGCGTGTGGAAATGGAAACGATTTTCTTTCTGAAACGGCGCTTATTGGGCGGCATAATCCTAGGAAACTAACACTCTCTCTCCTACGTGATCATCGCACGCCCCAACTGTCACCAATCTGTCACTCAAGAACCCGTTTCGTATTTCCATAAGAGATTTGAAACGATTTTTCTCTCTCCTATCACCCACTATAAAAAGCCATCTACACCACCTTTTACCTCTTTACTGCCTCCAAAATTTCCAAAGAGCAAAAACTCCCAAACCGTCTCCTGTTTATCTTCTTCTCCAAACCTGCAACAATGGCTGAATCTTCTTCCGTTCATGCTACTTCTCAGATCCTCCCCATCCGTCCTCAGCAATGTCTGGTCATTGATCTCAACCCACTAGCGTACGACTCCTACATGTCGCCGGTCATCGAATGCTTGAAGTACTCCCAGCTTGCTCCTGCACTCTCAAGAATTGAAACTGTGCCAATGGTGGCCCTATCGCAGGTTTATGCGACTGCTTACTACGACAAGGTAGTCGACCGGGTGTTCTTCGAAGTTGCAGAACACAAGACTTCTATATCTCGCCCCCGTTTCTGCACTATGCTAGGGTTTGCTGCTGACCCATCGAGAGTTAACCCGGAGACGATTCCGGTTGGTTTTCTGTATAACATGTTTTATAACATGGGATACACAGAGGTTCTCACCTCTGTTGCTAAGTTTAAGAAGTCTTGCCTGCCGCCACAGTGGAATGGCCTATTTACAGTCCTTTTCAAGGGCTTGTCGGAAAGGAGCTCAGGGTCTGACGGTGCAAGTCGTCTGTTCCTGTCGATAATGTACGGGGTCTACAACGGGATTAACCTGGATTACGGGTTGGTCCTATGGCAACAGCTCATCCAGAGCCTCTCTTCATCATCCCGACACTCTGAGGTGTCGTTAGCCCGGTTCTGGATCTTGATTACAGGATGGGCCATGGACAAGTTCAATGTTCCCACTGCTGATGGTGCATCGATGTCTTCTGTTGGTACGTTCCATACCAAGAAGATCATCGTCTCAGATGCATCAAAATTTTCATTCATTGGCTCCATCCCGGAGACAATGTATGCAGACGTGCCCTCTAACAGCAGACTGATCCGAACGATCAAGGAGTTCAGGCCAACTGGTCCCAGGGAACTGACACCGGATATGCTCAGATCGATCCATGATGCTGACAAACCAATGAACAGGGGAAAAAAGGGTGACAAAGGGAAGCTAGTGTCCAAAGCTCCAAAGGGACCTTCTCCCAAAAAGAGGAAACAACTGAAGGCTGCACAGTCCCCACAGCCAAAGAGGAGGAAGACACAACCGAAGCGAAAGCTTGTAATTCCCTCTTCTTCAAGCGACTCTGAGGGAGGGAGTTCGGATTCTGAAGGCTCTCAAGGAGACGAATCTCCTCAACGAGGCAACACACCACCTCCGTCCCCAACCCCAGAGATGGAACTTCATCAATCCCTAGTTCCTTCACCTCCACCAACCATTCCTACTTCCATTCCGACCATAATCCCCAACACCACTGTTCCACCAACATCTTTTCCTATACCACCACCCATTTTCACTACCGCAACCGAAACACCACCAGTTACCGAAACCCCACCCGTAACCGAACAACCACAAATTGAAACCCATACAACCGAACCTACCCATACTCAACCACCACCCGAAACTAATCCCACTCCCACTCAACCTGAACCTACAAAACCCATAACACCCCCAACTTCACCACCCCCTCCATCTCCAGAAAATGCCTCCGATGGCGAAAACTCATACCTTGGTGGTGAACACATGAACTTCGATTTGGTCTACTATAGTTCGTTTCAAGTTCAGAGTGATGAGGAGGATGATGCTCCAGTGACGAAGAAGCATCTCAAAGAGCTTAACGAGAAGGTTGATCTACTTCTCGCCTCTTCTTCCAACCAGCAGTCCTCTCTTTCTGAAGCTGCCCTTCAGAAGATTGTTGACGCCTTCTCCAGGGCTCAACATGATTCGGTGGCCTCATCAACTGCTGCGCTTGATGCCTCCACCAGAGCCTGTGAGGCAGCGTCCGAAAAAGTCGATAAACTATTCTCCGACGCTTCCCTCCTGCTGAAGTCCTTGCAGGAAAGCGCCGACGCCACCAAGACAACTTTGGAACCGATTGTTCAACAATTGGCCAAGTTCGTCTCAACGGAGTTGACTTCGTTCGCTACCCTACGCCAACTTATAAGCGACGACAACTCGGCACTTCGTGCCTCCATCGATGCCCGCCTAGCTAAGCTACAAGAGGATCTTGCAGCTGAGAATTCTCTGATGGACGTTCTGGCGAGTAAAACAACCGCCCTAAAAGTCAAGAGCACGCAACTATCCAACTCACAAGAACAACTGGAAGCTCTTCGATCCAAACGGGAGGTGATCAAAACGTGTGTTTCGGATGTCCACGCAGCATTATCAAACATCCTGGAAGCACACGACCCCATCCTAAACCATTTGGTGAGGCGTACCCTCGCTGAAAAGCTCTCTCCGGCCATGGACCTTCTAAGCAAAATCGAAGGCCTACCGAGTTTCGTGTCCATTCCAAAACAAGGGGGAGATGAGAAGACTGGATCGAAACCTCCTTCCTCCAAAGCTACTCACACAACCGAACCACCTCCAACTGGTCATGCTTCGGGTTCGGGTGTGAAGAACAAGGGCAAAAGCACAGCTGAGGAAGATGAAGATGAAGACAAGGAGACCATTGCTGACATGTTAAAGCGAAAGAACAGTCGCAATGCTGACGATGATGCCAGTCGTGTGGCGCGAGAGGCTGAAGAAGCCGAACGCAAGCAAAAGGAAGCCCACAATCTCCTTGAGAGCCGAAAGACGCTCTTCCCTGCCTGGACCAGGGAACGTATGATTAAAGAGGCCATAGAAACTCCAAGCATATTATGGCTCGAGCCGGTTATATCATTCGACTGCAACAACACTATCGATTCGCAGTTTGATATGCCGCTGACTCGAAAGGCGTTCATCTTCCACACCTTCTCTAACATTTTTGAAGTCCCACATCCGAACGATGAGCTTGACATGGAGCTCATTGACTTCTATCTGGAGGCTGCTCGTCCTCAATACCTTACCTGGAGCGCCCAGAAGATTGTGAACGTTAGGGTGCTGAAGCCTTATGCCGTGGGGAGATTCACAAACGTTAAGTTCAAGCTCATTCGAGGATCTGCAAGAACTGCTCATATTATCTCCCTGGCGGATCTGCCGAATCTAAATCCTCATGATTGGATTGTCCTGTACAATATCCTTTTGACTGATGAAGCCGAATATGGTCCCATCATAGACCATGTCAAAAGGATGTTAGCTTGCTACATCATGGAGGTTGCCCTAATGGATCAGGAGGTCGCCACAGTTTTCAAAAAGAAACCGAAGATAGCACCTGTGGGATCGGCCAGTGATCTAAACCAAATGCAAATGGGCAAGATTGATCCAAGGCGCAACTCGGTAATGTTCACTAGAGCCGAAGGACAGAAATGTCTCTTCGCTTTAGCTGACAAACACCTTTACACCACAGCTTGCTTGGAGCACGTTTTATCGATTATCAAGCGGTGTAAAGAGAATTCGGCTGATGACATCAAGTACATCAACGATATGATCAATTGGTACATCCAGTTTAGACAGACCATTCTTTCCATCACCAAATGTCTGTTTAGCACCGTGAAGAAGAAGGTACCTGCTTCAGCTGCTGGCCCAAGTAACAAGTGAAGGTCTCGCTCCAAATTGACGCAAAGGGGGAGATTGTTGGGCTGAAGTTTATTTTGATGTTGCGTCTTTTGGGCTCGATAGTTTAGCCATGTTCACTCCAGTTTGGGCTTGTCCAACCGTGAGCCTTTTATGTATTGTATATAAGTTAATGCTTGCATGCATATTAGGTTAACGATAGAAACGAATTAGAGATTAATGAAATAGTGATTCATCTAGAGTACAACAGGTTTCTTTAATCGTTCTTGTAACCTACCAATTCTCTACAGTTGATGTTCTTAATCGAGCTCTTCTGAGGATTTTGTTTAATCATTCGACTCGTCTGATTCAATCTTGTCTTGTTCTTATTATTGCGTTCTTACTGTTTTATACCATATACTTGTTCAAGATCTAATCGATCTTCATTGATTAAAGGTTATTAATCTCATCAACACCAATAAGGCTTAGATACGATTTGTAGAATTATGGAATTGTCCTTGGAACACCTTGAACATCAATTTAGAGGAGTAAACTTGAGTTTACTGCCCAAGAACATGATTGGGCCGTAAACTCATATTCTTTGGGAGTAAACTCCTCTAAATGTGTTAAAATGCCATTTAAACACACCTTGAGCCTTGGGGTAAATTCTAGAAGTGAACACAATCAAGATTAGGACCTTAAAACATGTTAGAACACCCTCTTAAGGAGTTCACGGCCATAAGGGGATCTAGGGCCGTAAACTCCTAAAAATATGTCAAATGATGCCCAAAAATCCCTCCAAGGCTTGTAAAATGAGTTTAAATCACATGTGATTGTCCTAGCATCACCAAAACACATAAGAATTGGGTATAGGGGAGTTTACGGCTGTAAACTCCTAGTTTACTGTCGTAAACTCCATTAAATGGTCAATGTGTAAGTCTAATCCACTCCTATGCCCTAGTTTTGATCCTAGCAAATTTTCCCAAGTCATATGAAGCCATTTAGTAACCAAAAGTACCCCTCCATGAGTTTACGGCCGTAAACTCATGGGGAATATGTCATTAGGGCCGAAAAATCCATAAGGAGTTTACTCTCGAAGAGTAAACTCAATATCCAAGCCACATGTGTCCTCAAATGCCACCCGGGTCCTTCCAAACACTTGAAATGGGGTGTTTCCGCAACTAGAAGTGTATGTCCTTAACAAATAAATTAATCAAGTCCTAATTAAATACAAATATGTATCATTTCATAATCCATAGGAATCTTGTGCGTTCGCGAACCCTGAACTGACGTTTAGGATCCAATCTGACGCGTTTCTCAACCGGTGAGTTCATACCCCTACCCTTTTTCAAATGTTTTTCAATGTTTTTCAAATGTTTTCGGGGGGGAATACAAGAAAAAGTACAAGGAAATCTTGTACTTAAACCTATTTTCAGTCCAAATGTTTTATTTAATGTACGTTTCTAATATCAAAAATCGTGATAACTAATGATTCGAATTGCAGGGTATACTGTCAGACTAAAGTGAGATTTCTATAAAAAGTGTTTTGAATTATATTACATTTTTGCAAAAGAAATCATATTTAACATAAACTAAGATTACAATGAATACGAATACGAATACGAATACGAATTCGAATACGAATACGAATACGAACCAATAGGATAGAATGAATACGAATATGAATACGAATACGAATTCGAATACGAATACGAATACGAATACGAATTCGAATACGAATACGAATTCGAATACGAATACGAATACAAATACGAATACTAACCAATAGGATAGAACGAATACGAATACGAATAAGAATACGAATACAAATACTAACCAATAGGATAGAACGAATACGAATACAAATACGAATACGAATACGAATACAACCAATAGGATAAGTACGAATACAAATGCGAATACGAATACAAAAACGAATAGATATAGGAACACGAATGCAAAATGACGCCTTTGGATGACACTAAGACTTCGAATATACAGTTAGTGTACCCCTTGAGTGTCACCAGAGTTTCGAATTTAATGCGAAATTACGCCTCTGGACCTCTACCGAGTTTCAAATATATCCGCCTCAGAATGTCGACAGAGATTCGAATATACAACTAATGCACTCTTTTGGAACTCATCAGAACTTCGAAAATACTGTAATGTACGCTTCTGTGTGATTCCAAATATTCGAAAATACAACTAAGTTAGTAGATAATAGCCATTTGAAGGTAGAATAACTAAGGGTTAGAATACTTAGCTAATACTACAAGTATGGTAATTACTAGTACTTCGAAATCAAACCTAAGAACCAACCACAATACATAGGAAAATATGGGATTTTACTGAGATAACATAACAACTAGTAACGAATTTAGAAACGAATAAGACAACTTAATACATAGGAAAATATGGGATTTTCCTGGGATAGCATAACAATTCACATACGAATAAAGTAACAAACGAATAACTAAACTATTAGGAAAATATGGGATTTTCCTGGAATGACATAACAAACCGTTTTCGAATTTGTAACAAAAGATAACTAAACTGTTTTCATAAGAAAATATGGGATTTTCTTGAACAACAACTTTTTCAGAAAGCAAAGGAAACTCGTTCTTTTCAAAACTAAACCGCTTATGAACTCACCAACTTTATGCTGATTTTCAAACCGCTTGTATTCTCAGGTCAGCGTTAGACTGGTACACCGCCACCTTTTGGAGAAGACGGAGCGTTCCGAAGACTTGTCTTTACTTTTGTTCATATCATATATGTATAAAACACTTGTATAACTTTTCTTTCAAACAGATGTAAACAATATTATGTAATGTAATGTTTTGTGTTTATTGTTTTACTATGTGTATTGGATTTGATACTAAACGTGGAGTCAACCCTGGAAATGTTTCCGCCTTTGGTTTTCGGGGTGTGACAGATTGGTATCAGAGCCCTTGTTTATAGTGAACTAGTATACCAAAGCTTACATGGTATAAGACTATAAACATTAAGGGGCCTAAGTGCTCTGAACTAAAAGTATACTCTACAAATATAAGTATTTTCTAAAGTATACAAGTATACCGAACCGTCGAGATCCGTAACTACAAGTAGAACAAAATATAAGTAAATGGGTGTTGTACGCTGCGGTTAAACCTGGGCAGTTATGTAGTCGTGTCTAGGATCAATATAGCCTGGCCAACTATATTCATTCGAGTCACGACCAACATGTGCTTGGGAGTGACTGTGGTACGCAACATACCTAAAACTTACCCAATATCCCAAACAACGAGCCATCGTTGCAATGAATCATGAAATACTATGGGAGTATTTCTCGAGCCGATCCTTAGTAGAAATCCTCGTATACGCGTTGTTCTTTGATCATTCCTCTAGCGATAAAATTATCTGCCTTGATCACTCTCTCCTGTTTTATCGCTTAATATTATGTTATGTCTATCTTGATGAGATATCCCCTGATCCATATCTCTTGATTCAATTCAGAGGACTTATGATCCTCTCTTTCCAGATCTTTTTAGATCAAGATGCCTCCAAGAAAGAGACCCAACTCGAAGAACACCAACAACCCTATGCCGCCACCACTTCCTCTTCAAATTGATCTGGAAACGCTTCAGGCAACCATTATTGCCACAATATCAGCCCTCCTACCTCAACTAAACCCCAGTGGTTCAGGGGGTGGTTCCCAAACCCAAAACCAGGAAGGTAATCAGGGACACCGGAAGGTGTGTTCCTATAAAGACTTTATGAACGCAAAACCGACATTCTTCGATGGCACAGGGGGTGTCATTGCTCTAACTCGATGGTTAGAAAAGATTGAATCTATCTTCGAGATTTGTGCCTGTTCGGAATCCGATAAGGTAAAATTTGCCACCTGTACGCTCATCGATAAAGCTTTGACTTGGTGGAACGGCTGAGTCAAATCCCTGACTTTACCTGTAGCTAATGCTATGGGATGGGAAGTTATGAAGGAGCTACTACACGCGGAGTATTGCCTTCGGGGTGAAATCCAGAAGCTGGAGCATGAACTCTAGAACCTGAAGATGAAAGGTTCCGATATCGCCGCTTACACTTCAAGGTTTGACGACTTGACACTTCTTTGTCCGGGAATGGTTACCCCGGAGAGCAAAAAGGTAGAAAGGTTCATCTGGGGATTAACCCAGCCAACAAAAGGGAACGTTATAGCGGCGAAGCCAGATACCTATAACAGCGCCAAATGTCTAGCACAAACCCTGATCGATCACAATGATGACCAAGAAGAAGCAGACACCACTCCCGAGCCAACAGAAAAGAGTGGTGAGAAAAGAAAGTTTTGGAAAAAGAAGAAGAAGAGTCAGTCTTCCCCAGAACCCTCGAAGAAAGAGCAGATAGTGGCAGTCCACGCTGCCACTACCCCTTTCGTTGTATCTGTTGTAGGTTCCTCAGCCCAAGCACCTGTCACCGGATATGCCGGTATCCTCCCGTGGTGTAACCGATGTAGCTACCACCATCGCATCCCTGGCCCTTGTCGTGTAAAGTTTTGTAGAAGCTGTGGCCAAGAAGGTCACCTCGCGCGAAGCTGCAAAACCCCAACCCCATCAACTAGTCAAGCTTCCGGAGCTGGTATCGGTCAAACCTGCTATAGTTGTGGAGAGGTCGGGCATTATAAACGAAACTGTCCTAAGAGAGTAACATCTGGCAACACCGGGAGAGTCCTAACTATGGGACAAGAAAGGACAACCACCGACCCCACCGTTGCCACAGGTATACTTCTCCTTGATGAATCTTGTGCTCGTAATCCTTTTCGATTCTAATGATGAAAGAATTTGCTAACCATTCATTCAAATATCTCTCTAAACTAAATCCTTCGTTAATAATCGAAACGTGTACTGTCGAGATGACCAACCAGTGAGAAAGAGAACGTTAACATCATACCCTTAGATCGTATCCTTGATTCAGATGATTATTCCTTTCCATTCGATCTAATGGTAAACTTTTTGTGAAAAGATTTGATGCGATCATTGGCATGTAATGACTGAGTCTCATTCATGCTGTTATTCTTGTTTTCGAAAGGGTCGTCCGTCCAAAACTTTCTTCTAATCCGACTCTCATAATTCTTAGCATCAAACCTAAATCCTACCTTCGCATCTTCGTGTATCAAAGCTTAGAAACTTTCCTATGCATTCCTCGTCTGTGTGATATTCGGGAAGCGAGAAGTCTGCAACTCCTTCCTCGATGCCTTTCCCGAAAATTCTCGAGAATTCCTTCCGAACGTCTAGTCAAGTCTAGTATCGACCTAATGCTTGGAACTACCTCGTATCCGAATCTCTGGGAGGATGATGTGTCCAATACAGCGACCAGTACCTGATATGATCACCACGAGCTTGTAGTGGTGCCCTTCGGTCAAACCATTTTCACGGGTTATATAGCTAAGCAAAGCAGTCATACCGGTGAACCTTTCCATCAACTAAGGCGATAGGGAATTATTCAGCACCGTAAAATACCCATAGAAACCTGTCAGTTCTTGGGTTCCATCGACTATTATCGTAGACCTACCTATAAATTTCTTCTAGGACCATCAGACCCTTAGCTACGCAGTTCCGTGTAGATGTGCTTTCCTGTTGGAGCATGTGTCCTGTTGAAGGCTTTATCCCAGAAAAAGCATGATATGCTTTGAGAAGTGCGAACTACTTCCGTCGTGATTCATTAGACCCTTCGCGATCCTTGTAGGAACGATTCCGTAACCTTCAAACTTCGATTACCCTCGGAACTTAGTAACATCCATATGCTACTTCACGCCTCGGTCTTTAAGAAGTATCTACCCAACGAATCCAAAACGCGCCCCGATAGTGAGGGTTCGCTGGAACGTCAAGCGGAGACCCAATGCCACTTGGGAGCGTGAAAACCCGGAGCAGCTGATCCACCCGCATCTCTTTTCATTTCATGAGCTGTATCGTAACCTTTGAATTTTGGGACGAAATTCCCTCTAACGGGGGGATAATGTAACAACCCGAAGTTGTCCATCGCCTAAATCCGTTCCGCGCGAAAAAAAAAATCCGCCTTTATCGATTCGTCTCGTTTTCATTTTTGGGCTAAGATATATAAACTATAAGTTTATTTTAATCTCGGAAGTGTTCAAATCCATTTAAAACTCATGAAAATGGCCCAAAATCATTAATTTGAAATTTCTAAATTCCATCCTGTCGAATTACGGAAACTTAATCGGGTGCGACTAAAAGCCTCGTTTAATGTCGGTATCGGATAGAATTTCACCGTGTCCAAGTTTTGGGACCTATTTAAACGTGTTCAAGCTTTCATTTGAAGCTTTTGCTTTATCTCTCTACTCTCTCTTTAACCTCTCTCCTAAATTCAAGTTTAAGGGTCCATATCTCAAATTTAAGGCTTCTAATCACCAAGGTACCTTCCCTAACTTGTTATACAACCCCTATAGCCTTCAAATTCGAGTTTAAACCATGGATTAGGACCATTACCATGTGTTTACGGCCCTAGAACAGTCCTAGGACGTAAACTGATATAAATGGGGGTTTTTGGACCAACAAAACCCTTCCAAACCACAATTAGACCTTAGATATAGCTAGATGACTTTATGGAATCGACTTAGAATGCCTTGAACCATGATTTAGAGCCTTGTACATGTGTTTACGGACCTGGAGCATGCTTGGGCCGTAAACACATATAAAAGGGGTTTTTATGCCCTTAAACTCTTCCAAAACTCCAATAAGTCTTAGATACGATTTGTAGAATTATGGAATTGGCCTTGGAACACCTTGAACATCAATTTAGAGGAGTAAACTTGAGTTTACTGCCCAAGAACATGCTTGGGCCGTAAACTCATATTCTTGGGGAGTAAACTCCTCTAAATGTGTTAAAATGCCATTTAAACACACCTTGAGCCTTGGGGTAAATTCTAGAAGTGAACACAATCAAGATTAGGACCTTAAAACATGTTAGAACACCCTCTTAAGGAGTTCACGGCCATAAGGGGATCTAGGGCCGTAAACTCCTAAAAATATGTCACATGATGCCCAAAAATCCCTCCAAGGCTTGTAAAATGAGTTTAAATCACATGTGATTGTCCTAGCGTCACCAAAACACATAAGAATTGGGTATAGGGGAGTTTACGGCCGTAAACTCCTAGTTTACTGTCGTAAACTCCATTAAATGGTCAATGTGTAAGTCTAATCCACTCCTATGCCCTAGTTTTGATCCTAGCAAATTTTCCCAAGTCATATGAAGCCATTTAGCAACCAAAAGTACCCATCCATGAGTTTACGGTCGTAAAATCATGGGGAATAAATTAATCAAGTCCTAATTTAATACACATATGTATCATTTCATAATCCATAGGAATCTTGTGCGTTCGCGAACCCTGAACTGACGTTTAGGATCCAATCTGACGCGTTTCTCAACCGGTGAGTTCATACCCCTACCCTTTTTCAAATGTTTTCAGGGGGGAATACAAGCAACAGTACAAGGAAATCTTATACTTAAACATATTTTCAGTCCAAATTGTTTTATTTCATGTATGTTTCTAATATCGAAAATCGTGATAACTAATGATTCGAATTGCAGGGTATACTGTCAGACTAAAGTGAGATTTCTGTAAAAAGTGTTTTGAATTATATTACATTTTTGCAAAAGGAATCATATTTAACATAAACTAAGATTAGAACGAATACGAATACGAATTCGAATACGAATACGAATACGAATACGAATACGAATACGAATACGAATACGAATACGAACCAATAGGATAGAATGAATACGGATACGAATTCGAATACGAATACGAATACGAATACGAATACGAATACGAATACGAATATGAATACAAATTCGAATACCAATACGAATTCGAATACGAATACGAATTCGAATACGAATACGAATAAGAATACGAATACGAATACGAATATGAATACGAATACTAACCAGTAGGATAGAACTAATACGAATACGAATACGAATACTAACCAATAGGATAGAACGAATACGAATACGAATACGAATACGAATACGAATACGAATACGAATACAGTTACGAATACGAATTCGAATACAAATACGAATACGAATACGAATACAACCAATAGGATAAGTACGAATACGAATGCGAATACGAATACGAAAACTAATAGATATAGGAACACGAATGCGAAAAGATGCCTTTGGATGACACTAAGACTTCGAATATACAGTTAGTGTACCCCTTGAGTGTCACCAGAGTTTCGAATTTAATGCGAAAGTACGCCTCTGGACCTCTACTGAGTTTCAAATATATCCGCCTCAGAATGTCGACAGAGATTCGAATATACAACTAATGCACTCTTTTGGAACTCATCAGAACTTCGAAAATACTGTAATGTACGCTTCTGTGTGATTCCAAATATTCAAAAATACAACTAAGTTAGTAGATAATAGCCATTCGAAGGTAGAATAACTAAGGGTTAGAATACATAGCTAATACTACAAGTATGGTAATTACTAGTACTTCGAAATCGAACCTAAGAACCAACCACAATACATAGGAAAATATGGGATTTTACTGAGATAACATAACAACTAGTAACGAATTTAGAAACGAATAAGACAACTTAATACATAGGAAAATATGGGATTTTCCTGGGATAGCATAACAATTCACATACGAATAAAGTAACAAATGAATAACTAAACTATTAGGAAAATATGGGATTTTCCTGGAATGACATAACAAACCGTTTTCGAATTTGTAACAAAAGATAACTAAACTGTTTTCATAAGAAAATATGGGATTTTCTTGAACAACAACTTTTTCAGAAAGCAAAGGAAACTCGCTCTTTTTAAAACTAAACCGCTTATGAACTCACCAGCTTTATGCTGATTTTCAAACCGCTTGTATTCTCAGGTCAGCGTTAGACTGGTACACCGCCACCTTTTGGAGAAGACGGAGCGTTCCGAAGACTCGTCTTTACTTTTGTTCATATCATATATGTATAAAACACTTGTATAACTTTTCTTTCAAACAGATGTAAACAATATTATGTAATGTAATGTTTTGTGTTTACTATTTTACTATGTGCATTGGATTTGATACTCAATGTGGAGTCAACCCCGGAAATGTTTCCGCCTTTGGTTTTCGGGGTGTGACACTTCTCTTCTAATGCCCGATTTTGTGGCAATGATGGCACTCTGCCTCCTTTGGGTTAGGTTTGGGCTTAGCAAGATTACATTGGTCCCACTAGAAGAGGAACCATCTTGGGACTTTCCCTTGCGGTGGTTCTTTGAAGAAGCCTTCCTCTTCTTGCCCCTTCCCTGCCCAATTGTCAAAACAGGAGCAACAGACAGATTGGGAGATGGTGCAACAGACTTGTCTTTAAGATTGCTCTCAGCAGTTCTTAGGAGCCCTTGGAGTTTGCTTAGGGTGACCTCTTCCTTGTTCATGTGGTAGGTCATCCTAAATTTGTTGTAGCATGAGGGTAAGGAGTGGAGAACAATGTCGATAGCCAAATCTTCCCCAAAGTTGACATTCAACTTATTCGATTAGTGTCTAAGTCCATAACTGTTTTAGTATGTACTTGATCCGATGGTGCATGGTCCTTTTGGGTTGCCTTCACCAAAGCAACTTGATAGGATGAATTATGGAGAGAAAGGATTAAATATAATTTATTAATATATTATGAGAATAATATATTAAAGGAGAAATCATATTGTTTAATTAATATTAGTCAATAATTAATTAGTAATTAGTTTTGTGCCTAAAAGAGATTAACTAAACTTAAGGGACGAGAATTCTAATTATAAGATAATTGTAACTTGTATTAAAGAGTGGACGAATTCTATGGGGAAGCCCATAAGAAATCGTCCAAGGCCTTAAGGAAAGGGATCCATGGGTTGCTTAGGGCTTAAGCATCCAAATTAGGGTTTCGTTGTTAGATAACCCTAATAGCCTCACTATATATAGAGCCCTTAAGGACCAAAAACGTGGCTAAGCTTTTTTCTAGGGTTTCACACGTTTTTGGGCAGCCTCCATCCTCTCTCCTCTTCATCCTCTTTCTTATGGTGTTTGTGAACCATTAGAGGAGTGACATTTGTGACTCTAAGCTTTCTAAAGTCATTTCAAGGAGATTTGGGATTGTTATTGCTACATAACAATCAAGGTAATATCTTAAACCCATTCTTATGTTAATATGATTACTTGTATGCTAGAATTAGGGTTTATAGTCTTGGATAACTTGCATGTACAATAGAGAAACCTAGATCCAAGCATTAGGGTTTGTATGAGCATATAGGATGTTCTTATGACCAAAACCCATCAGTGGTATCAGAGCCTTGATTGGTTTCTATTGTATTGATGCCTTGTGTGTTTATTCAAGTTGCAAAATCGATTTTTGGGCTCCCTGGCTGATGAACTCGGCGAGTACCACAGTGTACTCGGCGAGTAGGCCTCAACTCTGCGAGTACAGTGTGGTACTCAGTGAGTTCGAGCGTCAGATGGAGCTATTTTCGGGATTTCTTGCTGTTTATCTTTGAAATACTTGCCTTTATCATATTAGAACAATATAAATCCGATTTTATGATATATATGACTATATTCTTGATCTAATTGAAGATATTTATCAATTAATAAAATATTTGTTTCCTTATGTGATAATTGACTAAGTATTTTGATTAAATTAGTAAATTGTTTTGCAAGAAATCATTAAATAAATCAAATATGGATAATTATGTGATTAAATGTTAATTTAGGTTATTTGTTATTTGAACCTTGTGTTATGAAATGTTTCATATTTTCCCCCCTTAGGTTTTATAGTTTAAATTTGAACCCAAAAATTTTGTTGTTTTGAAATTTAAATAGTTGAAACCCTAATGTTTTGAAAAAGGTTTCAAAACTTGCCCTCAAGTTTTGGAATTTAAATTTTGATTAATTGTTTAATTTTGATGTATATTTAAATTCTAAACCCTAATGCTTGAAATGTTTCAAAACTTGCCCTCAAGATTTGGAATTTAAAAGTTGATTAAAAGTTTAATTATGTAACACCAAGATTTCCAAAAATAAAATTTTCTTTTAATTAATCAATTTAATATTAAAAACACTTGTTTAAAATCTTATTCACATTCAAATTACAAAACGTAGTTTCATTTCCGTTATAAAAGAAGACCAGGATCCTCCGAAACACAATTCTTTCTTCGGTGTGTACAATCGAACCGTTGCCATCCCGCGTTACTGTGAGAACCTGAAACAACGTAACATAAACAACGTAAGCACGAAGCTTAGTGAGTTCCCCAATATACCTTACGCACATACGCCATCCGGCCCGGACCGTTCGGTCCACATAACATTGCCTTCCGGCCCGGATCTTTCGATCCACATAACATTGCCTTCCGGCCCGGATCTTTCGATCCACATAACATCGCCTTCCGGCCCGGACCTTTCGGTCCACAAGATAATCGCCTTCCGGCCCATACACATATATATCACATAATACAATACTCTAACACATAAAGCACATATATCACATATCATACCTGACCTTTCTGTCACATAATACCTTGCCTTCCGGCCCATATATAAGCATGTATAACACGCGTAGCAGCTAACTTTCCATTCATAGCATATAAACATAACACACAACATACTTGACCTTCCGGTCACACAATCAAACCCTTCCGGGTGAGGTATAGTGAGAAGACTCACCTCGCGGACACTGGAAGATAGCAACTCCTAAAATCCCTTGCACTTGATCCTCCGAGCTACAAGCTCCCTGTAACATCATATATCCCTTATTTAATACTTCTATCTTCCACGTTAACTGACCCTAAGAATCACACCAGTCAACTCTGGTCAACAGTCCAATGTCAGCTCGACTGGACTCGGCGAGTTCCCTGGCGACTCGACGAGTCTGGTCGTCCTTCACTCCTCTGAGATTCCCCTTCTACTCGTCGAGTATCCTCTTTGACTCGACGAGTCACTCCTGGAAGAATCGCGGGGCCACCCCGACTCCACTCGCCGATTCTGAAGAACAACTCGGCGAGTCCCAGTGAATCTTCAAGCTACTCGCCGAGTCTGATCATCCGACTCGGCGAGTCCACGCCATGCAGTCGATCCAACTGCTTCCTGAGATACGTTTTTCCCGAGATACACACTCATGGGACTTCTGGACCTCTAATCATCCTATTACTAGGGTATAAACTCTTGTATAACAACATACTAATCCATCAAATCACCAAATGGGTTTCATAAACCCTAATTCCATAACACATCAACATAGCAGAGGATAATTCGAAATATTACCTGAATAACACCCTCTCTGTGTCTCCAAACCTCAGAACTCGATCCTCTTGATATTCCTTTGGCCAAAACTCTTCTTCTTCTTGCTTAACAAATTCTTCAAGGTTCTAAAAGCTCCCTCTCCTGCCCTAGACGTCCACAACGATTAAGGGTCCTTCTCAGTCGGCCAAAAGGCGAACAATGGAGGCATAAGATCCCTTAAATACTTCCCAAACCGAATGGCTAGGGTTTTCCACTGAACAGCGTCGACTCGCCGAGTCCATACCTGGACTCGTCGAGTCCAGTCGCGAACCCGCGACCAACTCTGCGACCCTACTCGGCGAGTCTGGCTCCAACTCGCCGAGTCTCCCCTTTAAAACACCCCAAAATGCAATTTAGCAATACTTGAGATTTTGGGCTGTTACAATTCTCCCCCACTAGAATTAGACTTCGCCCTCGAAGTCTCACTCTGACAATAGTTCTGGATGCTGCTCCCGCATCACACGTTTCGGCTTCCCTAAACACTTCCGATATCTTCCGAGGTCGCTACTGAACCAATACCAGAGGTACCTCCTTGTTCCTCAGAACCTTGATCTTCCGATCTCCGACGGCCACTGGCCTCTCGACGTAACACAGGCTCGCATCCACCTAATCGTTCTCTAGTAGAACTACTGCTGACTCATCCGCTATACACCTCTTCAACTGCGACACATACCAGTGTCATGGATCCGTCCCTATTCCGTTGACAACTCCAAACGATAGGCCACCCTTCCTACCTTCGCACCTTCACGAAAAGACCCAACATACCGGGGCCCCCCATTTACCCCTCTTCCTACCTCGAAGCACCCCGTCAGAAATACGAAGTCGCTGACCTGAATCACATACTCGTAACGGCGTCTGCCTGCATAACTTTCCTGTTAACTCTAGACGATCACTAACTCTCTTTAACCTGCTGAGTCTGCTTTGCCAACTAAAGCCCGATCTCCGTACTGCACATCACTCTCTGCAACCGAAAATTACCCAAGATGCAACTCTGCTCTAAATCTCGACGATCACTCGACCCTTAAGGGTTAGGAAACCATGAACCACCGGATTCCCGATCCAAAGCCCACTTTGCCCATTCTGAACCGACTGAGAGATCCATTCTCCCTCTCAGATCAACTCTCACAAATTCCCTCTTGCCAACACATACACATACTGAACTAGTCCCAACACCCGCAGGTGGAAAGACCCGATACACTGATGATATCCTCGAACATCTCCCAAGATGAACCACTACATCCACCCTACACTCTGATCAGATTCACACTGAGAATTTAAAATTTTCTCTCTCCATGCATCCCTTCTGAGCCTCAACAGACATCCCAACCGGATGGGTTCCTACTCCACTGCCGCGAACACGATGCTCAAAACCATACTCGAAATACTCTAACCATAACTCTGCTCTGCAGCTTTCACTTTCGTGAACTTGCACCCCCTTCGGAGTTACATACCCTCCTCTTTTCCTTTTCCACGGAACTCTCTTGAACATAATGCCACTCCAACCGGTTCCACGGTGCTCGCCCCAAGCGACACCACCCTTTTTGCGTAACTGCTATTCACATACTCTGGTTCTCATTGCAGGGACTCTCAATCCCATGTACTCTCTCCACTCATCAAAATCACTGCCTCCGCTAAACAAGATCAACAACCCAGGGCCAGACCTTCCAATGCAATCACACTGCAACATACGTGATCCGCAAATCTCAAACTAATCCAGCAATACCAACAGAGTCTCCAGTATGACTGGACCGACTCTCATAACACATACTAGCCACTCGAGGCTATATCTCTGTGGGTCCGTACACCCAAACTCTGCGAACCCTCAGGTTCTAACTCTGGGAACCTTCCGGTTCCAGCTCTAGAAACATGCACAACATAATCCCGTGGGATTAATGCAGTACCACCCATCACGTACCTCAAACGTACCAATACTCTGATCGCGACATTCCGATTACCTACTCAAGCTTGATCCCGACCTCCTTTCAGGCCTCCACAATCAAATGCCCTAGGTCTGTATCTCGCCCCGCATACCCAACACTCGCTCTCGTCGGCCTATACTTTGCGCTGACAAACACTGCTGAATCCCAACAGCTAAGCACCCTTACATACTCATCGATCTCCCGGAGAATTTTACAATTCTCCCCCACTAAAGCACTGACTAACTGCCACCGATCGTCATTAACGACCTCTCAGAACAATCCTGCACAAAGAGAACATTTACCCTCTGACTGCTTCCCACAAGCATAAGCAACCCTTAGCAAAACACCTCTCCTCCCTGATCAATCCGCTCAAAAGAATCCGATCTTTCAATTATCCACTCCACAACTGCAGATGCTACCCATCATTCAACCCAGTGCCGCATCTCCACTAACAACCCCCGCCAATGATAACCAACGAAATTCTCAACAATAATCCGAAACCAAAACCCGCAATCTGCCAAAGGATGGATACCACATCGAAAACCGCACAAAGCTATCGGCACTAAAACACCAGACTATAACCATACCAACCATCAGGGAACAACGAATGCCAAAACGAAACCTGAAGCACCAATCCATAACCATGCCAATCCCGCGAAACAACGACTACCGCATCGAAATCCACACTACCCGCACAAACAATACGCCACAAACAACGCAAGCTAATCAAGACATCAAGACAGCATCATACCCGCAGCTGCCTCCGGCACTGCTCCGTCTCCCTCTGCCGCAAGCCGATAAGCACAACCCTGAGCCCTTGGGCTCTACTCCATCCTGTCCTCCTCCTGAACTCCTCAAGGTGGCCGGTGCTAGAGCCTGCACCGATCCTGCAAAAGCTGTGGACATTTGACCCTCAAATGTCCAACCTGCCGACACTGATAACAAATCCTGGAATCCCGAATTGGCACTGACTGCCGACAACCCCGTGCACCATGCCCCTCCTTTCCGCACTCGCGGCATGCACCATTGGACCAACAAGCTCCGGTGCCATCTCTCTCGCACTTCCCACAAGTGTGACCGCTCCGATCCCCCATTTCAACGTCTACGGTCCTGAACCGTTTCGGCGCCGACTGCGACTGCATCGGGGCCTGCCTCCCCCACGCAACTGCAACTCAACCTCTAACTCACGCCACATGGCGGCCTCCTGCGATACCAACACGGTCTCGCGCCTCTGCGCAGACACGAACTGTCTGATACCCCCCCTTGAGCATACTCGAATATCGGGGCATCTGAGCCTGTTCCGAAGCGAACTCAGGGCGAAACATCGCCCTCCCAATAAACATCCTGGTGATCTCAGTCACCGACTCCAAATCCTGCTTCAGCTCAAGGAATTCCCGAGCCAATCTCTCCTTTTCATCTCGCGGAACATAGCGAGTACTGAACATCCCTCTGAATTGATCCCATGAAACCGCAGCCCTCTGCGCATCGGAAAATGACCTCGTGGTCAACCTCCACCAATCCTTCGCCCCGAGCCTCAATAGGTTCAGAGCACACCCCACCCTCTGATCAGCAGAGCATAAACTCGTGGAGAAACACCCCTCAATGTCTGATAACCATCTCATAGCAACAATCGAGTCCTGAACTCCATCAAATGTGGGAGGCTTCGCATAATAGAAGTCCCGATACTGAAAACCCCGACTAGTCCCTTTCTTTGCCGTTGCTACAGCCGCTGCAACCGCCGCGGCAGCCGTCTCTGCGAAAGCCGCATATCGCTCATCAAACTACTTCAATCATAGTGGTCCTGATCGACCCAAACAATTCTGGCGACTCAACCCGCAACAATGCAGCAACCTCATCACGCCGGATCTCGCGAATCCTCGCATTCCGCTCGCTCGTGCTCGTCCGATCGATAACCGGATAACAAGATAGCCACAAGCATCATCCACTACGAACCATGGTACTCATCCCATGACATCCTTCCTCAACATGCTTCGGTGTATGGTACCTGAACCATAGCACCATTCCTCAACCTGCTCCAATGTATAGCACTCGAACCACAACATCTATCTCAATCTGTTCCGATGTATGGTGCCCTGACCATAACATCACTCTGTATCCGCTCCGATGTATGGTATCCGAACCATAACATCACCCCTCAATCTGTTCCTTAGGACCTTCAGAATGCCCCCTGTATCAAGTATGGGTCCTCTGCTTTCAGTAGTACGGGCCCATACTACCTGCCACATCTACCCATACTTTCCACACGGACCATTCCAGAGTTCCTAAGTAGCTGATAAACCTGCTCTTTCACCAATCTCATCGCGCGTGCTCGCTTTCCAGCGAAATCCTCTACTCTACCAGCGCACTCATCTGGCTAGGTTTACTCCCTAGTCCCTTCCGCTGTCCTCCCACTTCTTTGCTATCAGCTGCTGAAGAGTTCCCAATGATGCCAGCCCTCTACCTCCTGAGTATCGTCATACTCACTTGGTAGCTGACTCCCATCATCGATAACTCCACAAAGCACAAAGCAAGCAGCATTCGAGCATTGAAGCATACATAGGACTCCCCATCTGTGGTAGCTCCACCTTCTCGACTCATCCTCGGAAGTACCTCTGTACTCCGTAGCTTTACCCCTTGCGCGTTCTAACTAGATACTCTCACTCATCACATACACACAAAAGCATAACGCACATATAACAGCAATCCCTAGACTAAGGCATCACAAATCAGGCCACTCTAGTCCTAAGATGTGAAGTACCTAGCCTGTCTCTAGCATGCAATAATGTCTCATAAAGTGCATAATAGATATTCGATAATACAAAAGTAAGGGTATTTTGGGAAATCACCGTTTGGCTTTGGCTGATTGTACACACTGCTCTTTCTTGCTTTCTCTTTGAACTCTTTTTCACTTTTAGAAAACCATTTATTTGGAAAACTTTTTCTTACTTCCTCAGTTTGAGTCCAGATTTACCCGTAGGCGCGTCCGAATCCCTCAAACCAAGGCTCTGATACCAATTTGTAACACCAAGATTTCCAAAAATAAAATTTTCATTTAATTAATCAATTTAATATTAAAAACACTTGTTTAAAATCTTATTCACATTCAAATTACAAAACGTAGTTTCATTTCCGTTATAAAAGAAGACCAGGATCCTCCGAAACACAATTCTTTCTTCGGTGTGTACAATCGAACCGTTGCCATCCCGCGTTACTGTGAGAACCTGAAACAACGTAACATAAACAACGTAAGCACGAAGCTTAGTGAGTTCCCCAATATACCTTACGCACATACGCCATCCGGCCCGGACCGTTCGGTCCACATAACATTGCCTTCCGGCCCGGATCTTTCGATCCACATAACATTGCCTTCCGGCCCGGATCTTTCGATCCACATAACATCGCCTTCCGGCCCGGACCTTTCGGTCCACAAGATAATCGCCTTCCGGCCCATACACATATATATCACATAATACAATACTCTAACACATAAAGCACATATATCACATATCATACCTGACCTTTCTGTCACATAATACCTTGCCTTCCGGCCCATATATAAGCATGTATAACACGCGTAGCAGCTAACTTTCCATTCATAGCATATAAACATAACACACAACATACTTGACCTTCCGGTCACACAATCAAACCCTTCCGGGTGAGGTATAGTGAGAAGACTCACCTCGCGGACACTGGAAGATAGCAACTCCTAAAATCCCTTGCACTTGATCCTCCGAGCTACAAGCTCCCTGTAACATCATATATCCCTTATTTAATACTTCTATCTTCCACGTTAACTGACCCTAAGAATCACACCAGTCAACTCTGGTCAACAGTCCAATGTCAGCTCGACTGGACTCGGCGAGTTCCCTGGCGACTCGACGAGTCTGGTCGTCCTTCACTCCTCTGAGATTCCCCTTCTACTCGTCGAGTATCCTCTTTGACTCGACGAGTCACTCCTGGAAGAATCGCGGGGCCACCCCGACTCCACTCGCCGAGTCTGAAGAACAACTCGGCGAGTCCCAGTGAATCTTCAAGCTACTCGCCGAGTCTGATCATCCGACTCGGCGAGTCCACGCCATGCAGTCGATCCAACTGCTTCCTGAGATACGTTTTTCCCGAGATACACACTCATGGGACTTCTGGACCTCTAATCATCCTATTACTAGGGTATAAACTCTTGTATAACAACATACTAATCCATCAAATCACCAAATGGGTTTCATAAACCCTAATTCCATAACACATCAACATAGCATAGGATAATTCGAAATATTACCTGAATAACACCCTCTCTGTGTCTCCAAACCTCAGAACTCGATCCTCTTGATATTCCTTTGGCCAAAACTCTTCTTCTTCTTGCTTAACAAATTCTTCAAGGTTCTAAAAGCTCCCTCTCCTGCCCTAGACGTCCACAACGATTAAGGGTCCTTCTCAGTCGGCCAAAAGGCGAACAATGGAGGCATAAGATCCCTTAAATACTTCCCAAAACGAACGGCTAGGGTTTTCCACTGAACAGCGTCGACTCGCCGAGTCCATACCTGGACTCGTCGAGTCCAGTCGCGAACCCGCGACCAACTCTGCGACCCTACTCGGCGAGTCTGGCTCCAACTCGCCGAGTCTCCCCTTTAAAACACCCCAAAATGCAATTTAGCAATACTTGAGATTTTGGGCTGTTACAAATTAGGAATGGTAAATTCTAAAACCATAGTATTGTTTTGAAAAAGTTCAAATCACACCCTTATGGTTTTATTAATTAATTAAGGTGTATAATTAAAAGAGATTTAGTAAATCCATATAGTCTTGGTATACAATTTAATTAAATTAAAAGTCTAATTATTAAATTAGACCACCTAGTATTTTAAAAGTATAAAATACACCCTATACTATATATATAACATTAAAAGTCTAACATTATATATATGTATGAGTAAAAGTCAGTCTTACCGTTAGTAGGCCTCATTCACGAAGCTGGTGTATAAGGGGTGTTTAAGGAAATTGCCTATAAAATGGCGATTGAATGGGTATCCACTCTTACCCACCGCACTCTTGACTAGTGGAGAGTCGTTAGCCGAACGGGTAGGATAGGACGAAACCTTCCATTATAAGTATAATGAATTACAAAAGTAACTATATGTTTTTCAAATTCCCAATCTTAGTTACTTAGGTAAAGTGAATTGATGCAATTCCATGAAATTACACTTTGTACCCTTGCGAAGACAATAGTGGAGCGTGTATGGTTTACTGGCACACTAAATGGTTCTAAGTAAAGGTAGCAAAGGGTGACTCAATGTTTGTCATAGTTCGGTGGAGCGTGTGTGGTTTACCGGCACATCGAATAGGTGACTGTAACATATGGGGGCACCATGTAAGTTTGCATGGTTATTCACACCCGCTTTGTGATCCTCAGCATCCTAGTCACAAACAAGAGGGGCATATCGAGATTTAAACATGCCATTGAAATGTTCAATGAATCTCAAAGGATCTAGGAGTTTTCATAGATTTAAAACCTAAATTTCTTTTTCGTTTTTCATGGTGGAAATTAGTGATACGTCATTCACTTACCTTCAAATGTTCTGCAATTTGGGTTACGACATCCCTCTCCCGAGTTGTAGAATATTGTGTTGGGTCCTAGCCTTAGTATCTCATTTGGGTGATTTACTAAGGACTCAATCAATCAACTAACTTGAATTCGTTTTCTCCCGTTTTGTAGATGTCAAAGTATGACAACTATGGTCTTCCCAAATCCCGTGGAACAAGCATTCCACATGAATATGATATTCCACGATTCGATCGAGGAACAAGAGATCATGCTTCACTTCCTCCACCTCCTCCAATTATTCTCCCTAACCCACAAGATCGAAGAATTGAAAGGTTCGATATCACTAAGGCCCAATTGGAAATGAAACATGAAGATGGTAAATCTGTGTGTGCCCACATTCTAGGAATGAAATCACACATCGATAGGTTGATTATGTTGGGTGTGTCATTTCTCGAAGAGTTGGCTGTGAACTGGGTTCTGCAGTCACTCCCTGAATCATATAATGAGTTCAAAAGAAAGTATTATATGATGGATCATGACGACAACCTCATTGACCTAACTTACATGCTCATTGCTGCTGAATCAGAAATGATTTGGCGAAGCAATGGAGTGTATTTGTTGGGAAAGTCAACTGACCATGCTTCCGAGGACGTTCTAGGAGAATCGACCTACGTTTGCTGCCAAGAGAAAGGGCGTTGGATAGAAGTCTGCCCTAAGAGCCTGAAGATTCCAAAGATGGGAGAGTCAAAGAGTATGGCTGTGCTTCAGGTAAAATCCGCTATCTAACTCCATTAAGTTCCTATTCGTTGATTCTTAATACATGATGTGATAAGATTGCATTTGAATGTTTTGCAGGATCGGTGAAAAGAAAGGAAGCTTGGTGAGAGAGCAAGATGAATCTAATCACAAAGAGATGGATCTCGATCGCATGGACTTGAAGATTAGATTTTGAGCTTAGATAGTTATGATAGAGTTGTTAGAAATTTTCCTTTTGAAATACATAGTTTTCAATGGATTTTGCATTCTAAGGACAAACGTTTTCCGCTGCTTTTATAAATAAAATAAATTTTGGTTTGACTTCTTTATTTATTTGTTTATTTCCTTGCAATGAAAACGTTGTGAAAATTGATGTTTGCATATTTCTACAACAAATGGATATGATTCTTAGTTATGTTATTTATGGAAATGTCAAGAATTTACCAAATAGGGAGAGTTTCTCATCGCCCAAATTTCAATTGGACAGAAATTTGGAATCACGCAACTTGGTTGCATGATGAATAAGAAGTTTCATATTTGGAAATTAGACTAATTCGTTGACAAAGTGTCAAGTGAAGGACTATGAGATCGAGCACACAAAGTTGTGTGTTGATCAAGCCCACCATAAGAGTAACAAAGATATTCGTCATGATTTACCGAAGGTTTAGTAAATGTGATTATACTTATAAGATTAAGTGTAATTGCGAATTGATTAAAAAGGTTTAAATCAATAGCAAAACAAATAAGAAGAAACAAGTAGGTAGAAAGATAAAAGTTTCTCCATTCGAAGAAGAACCATATCTCAATTGATCCTCTAAGTGAGTCTTAGTACAATTGTATCTTTAAGAAGAGGAATCAAGGATTGAAGAAATGGTTAAATCAAGAAGTCAATCATACTTCGTTCCAATAACAAGTCTTAAAGTTAAGATTGTGACATTAAGTGAAAAGTATTAAGAAGGTTTGTAACATTCATCAAATGTGGAAAGTTATGATGTCTTGGATAAGACAAAGACCAAATAGGACCAATTTATGAAGAGTTTTGATAAAAGCTACACTAACTCTTGAATATTTGTTTGTTAAGAAATGGTTATTAACAAGAGAATCGTATATGTCAAGGAGTCAGTAGGAGTCTTAATGGTCTTGAAAGGATTCAAGAACAAATCAAATAAACCTTATCGATCATCACTAGCACACGAGTTGAGTTTTACAACCTATCGTGTTGACATTATTTTGTTTCTGTACCAATCCAATCGAGTTAATTATGCATGTGAGTCCTATGAGTTCTCATTTGAATGCATAAAAGGCAAGGACCTTGATCAATGGAAAGTACATTGATAAGAAAAGGTGAGCTGCTTAACTACTTGGAAGACATGGTGGGCAGTTGTGCTACCATAAGGCAAGAAATCGAGATTAAGAAAGTTCGATCCATATGAGTTTGAATTTGTCGTAAACTTTGGTTTTAACAAATCCACATGGATAGGAACACAAATACCGTTTAAATCTAAGTGTCATAAGATTTCTTCCTTCATGAAAATGATTGTGAGGAAATGCTTTCACTAAGAAAGATTTTAAGAAGATAGTGATTGTAAAATTGCATTCTCGAATTCGATTATGGTTACGGTATCCCTGTCCATGATTTTAATTGTGAGGTTTGGCAATCAGTCTTAATTGTTTAGACACACATATGAACTATCTAAGGCAAAGGTGTATAAGTTCAAGAAGCCTTGATAAAAGATTATCAAAGCACTAAGTATTAGAAACATGAACTTAAGAAATTCAATAGGTATTGTTTTCTGAAAGTTAAGATGTTTATGAATACATGTCGAAGCTAGTGGGAGCATAAGTGTCATGTTTATAATAATCATCATGATAGTGGGAGCATAAATGTTATGATTGTATGATTATTAAAGAAAGTATTGCAAGGTTAGCAATATTAATTATAGAAAACAAGAGTCATACTTTTCAAAGTTGTAAGAGTTGAAAGGTTGTTTTGCTATAATTAAGGGAGAGAATATTATGCTTCATTTCAAATCTAAAGGCTTAGGTTGAGAAATGTTAATAAATTTAGTCAAAGGTACATAGTGTGTTCTTAAAATTTCGATTATGATTACGGCATTCCTCTTCACAATTCGAATTTTGAGAACATAGCAAATAAAACATTATGGCAAAAGATTAATAAAGTATCAAATCTTTATGTAAGACATTTTGCATCGTGTCCCATACGCTTCGGGTATTGGATCGATTGCAAATACTATAATATTTGACCATTCTAAAATTTTCCAAATGTCTAGCGCATTTAGAGGGAAAAGGGACTAGAATCGGTTTTGACTAAAATAATTAAACAACTTTCAAAGGACAATCCAAAGTTCGACGATGATTAGTTGCTTGTGAGTAGTTGGAAGCATGGTATTTAATGGACCATATCGACATTATTATGAATAGAAAAGATTCTATTAAGAATAAGTTGTCATATGGAAAATATGGAAATGTATCCATATTGGAAATTGAATATTGAAAAATCTATGACTAGATTAGAAACTTTTATGCAAAAGGATGTTCAAAGGAAGTACTTTGAGTGAGAGACATCATATCTAAGGAATTGTCTTGTAACAATCTCCGATAGAGGACTTTGTAATGTCATTGGCAATAGTCTTTGTGACTTTAGTGCAGTGACATTACGAAAGGATCGTTGCATAGAATGTTAGAATCTAGCATATTCTATAAGTAGCAAGAATTTGATATTCTTTCACTTATGAAAAAGGATTTGGAGTTGTGAAATGAGAATGATTGGAAATGTGCTCAATTTGGTCTATTTCACAAAGTAAGAACCATAGGTAAACATTGTGTGTATGCTAAGAGCATGGGACAAGTGTAATAATTCAAGTAAGAAGTTGATTACCCGAAACAACAAATAATGAGTAATCGATATGGTGATAAATAAAAGGTATTTTATTTATACTCAAAGGTTTGAGGCCATATGGGATTAGTATTATTCTTGTGTTTCACATTTGCATGTTTTTACTTCCTGAATAATTTAATTGGTTAAGAACAGTTAAATTATTCGAATGGGCCACATTCGTTCATATGTTGGAAGTAGGTATGAATGAAGACTGTCGTGAATTGGTGTGTGGATTGTCTAAAGAGCATTAGACATAAGCAAATGTTTGCTGCAACGTTCATGAGTGCTTATGAATAAGATTTGAGCATTGGATTAAACCCACGCTCACTTGGATCACTCCATGAATTGTATCATGAGTGATTGGTAAGATGATAATATCTTATATTATTGAAACCGAGATGTGTGAGTTGTATCTTGCAAATCGGTTGCACATTGATAATATGTAAACGCACTAGTAACTTGGTGTTATAAAACATATTATTGTGTGTGATTCGGTAAGTGAGTGCAAGCAAGCATTGTCTCAAAGTTTATCCGTTCCTTTTATCCAAAGTAGGATAAAAGCGATATCTTTGGGCCCCTCGATGATTTAGTGATGACAAATGTAAATGCTCGGCCGGGCTAGGGCTAATTTGATTTGTTCAACCATGAATCGGAAGTCGAGAAATAATACAAAGAGAATGTTTAGAAATCATGTCTTATACGATATCTAGAATGGAGGAATATATGATCCCTTATCTAAAGGACACACGTATCTGATAGGATCAGAGTTGACAACGACTTTGGAAAGCTACGATTGCAGATCAGGATCTGAAGTCATACGCATAATAGTTATTAGACTTATCCAAGTGGGAGACTGTTGGATTAGTGTCTAAGTCCATAACTGTTTTGGTATGTACTTGAGCCGATGGTGCATGGTCCTTTTGGGTTGCCTTCACCAAAGCAACTTGATAGGATGAATTATGGAGAGAAAGGATTAAATATGATTTATTAATATATTATGAGAATAATATATTAAAGGAGAAATCATATTGTTTAATTAATATTAGTCAATAATTAATTGGTAATTAGTTTTGTGACTAAAAGAGATTAGTTAAACTTAAGGGACTAGAATTGTAATTATAAGATAATTGTAATTTGGGCCATGGATTACCTTGTATTAAGGAGTGGACGAATTCTATGGGGAAGCCCATAAGAAATCGTCCAAGGCCTTAAGGAAAGGGATCCATGGGTTGCTTAGGGCTTAAGCATCCAAATTAGGGTTTCCTTGTTAGATAACCCTAATAGCCTCACTATATATAGACCCCTTAAGGACCAAAAACGTGGCTCAGCTTTGTTCTAGGGTTTCACACGTTTCTGGGCAGCCTCCATCCTCTCTCCTCTGCATCCTCTCGCTTATGGTGTTTGTGAACCATTAGAGGAGTGACATTTGTGACTCTAAGCTTTCTAAAGTCATTTCAAGGAGATTTGGGATTGTTATTGCTACATAACAATCAAGTTAATATCTTAAACCCATTCTTAAGTTAATATGATTACTTGTATGCTAGAATTAGGGTTTATAGTCTTGGATAACTTGCATGTACAATAGAGAAACCTAGATCCAAGCATTAGGGTTTGTATGAGCACATAGGATGTTCTTATGTCCAAAACCCATCACAACTTGCGAAGACGATCGACATACCTTTGCATCTTTTGCAAGTGCACGGTAAGAGATTCTCCACTTCCCATTTTAGCAGTGATCATATTCGTTATTATCTCATAGCGCTCTTGCCTCGCGCTTTGGTGGTATCGCTCCATCACATCTAAATGCATCTCATAAGGATACATGTCCTTATAGGACTTTTGGAATTCGGAGTTCATAGTGGCTATCATGATGCAATGGACTTTCGTTGCATCACACTGATGTGCCTCAAATACAGCCATTTCTTTGGGAGTGGCAGTTTCTGGATTGATCTTCTCGAGCTTCTCATCGAGAACATACTCATTGTCCTTGTAACGCGTGATCGTGTGAATGTATCTTATCTATTCGCTAAAGTTCGATCCATCGAAAGTCACCTTTTGACAAAGGCTCATTAGCGTGAATGAGCTAGCAGCAGCGTTGTTTGCATTAGACATCTACAAATAGAAAGAAACAAAGTTGATTAGAGTTAAGTCCTTAATTAACACCCCAAATGAAATTTAGGGCTAGGACCCAACAACATTATTTACACATTAGAAAAGGAATATCGTAATCCAACATGCAAATAATTTAGAGGTAGGTGAATGATGATTCACTAATTCTTCAACATGAAAAACATAAGCTTTAAGTTTTAAATGTATTGAGAATTCCTAGATTTTTGAGATTCATTGAACTCTTCAATGGCATGTTTAAATCTCGATATGCCCCTCTAGTTTGTGACTGGGATATCGAGGATCACAAAGCGGGTGTTAATAACCATGCAAATCTACATGGTGCCTTCATTGTTACAATCACCTATTCGATGTGCCGGTAAACCACACACGCTCCATCGAACTATGAAAAACAATGAATCACCCTTTTCCACCTTTTCTTAGAACCAATTAGTGTGCCGGTTAACCACACACGCTCCACTAACATCTAAACAAGGGTGCAAAGTGTAATTTCATGGGATTGCATCAATTCACCTTTCTTAAAGTAACTAAGATTGGGAATTTTATAAAATAGTTTAGTTACTTTATAGATTCATTATACTTATTAATGAGGAGAGAGAGTTGCCCTATCCTACCCGTTCGGCTAACGACCCTCCACCGGTCAAGCAAGCGGTGGGTGTGAGTGTACACCTGTGACATCCCCAAAATCTCGGCCAGAAAAGACCGATTTTCATTTATGCTTTTAAATATTTTCAGAGTAAATCCTTTTGATTTGAAAGAGTTGCGGAATTTGTTCCCAAAACAAAACATGATAAAATAATATTTATCAAAGCATTTCATCAAGAGATGCATTTCATTATATATAATCAAAACTCGGGATGTCATGTTCCGATACAAACCATAAAGCATAAACGATAAACATTACAAGTCATTCAACAAATATATACATATACAGACTTGTAAACAAAACAACAAGATGATCCATCCATCTTACGCCCTTGTGCCACTTCCTGTAATACAAATAAAACTGAGTGGGTCAGGCTTGGCAGCCTGGTGAGCATATATGGTTTTCAACCCACAATAAATAAGTTATATTTAATTTCACCAACCAATCACTATCCCGATTACCCATTCCCGTTATCCTCACTTTACGTCCCTAAAACAACTATCTCAAGGGACCTAATATAGGATTTTCATCGGGACGGACATCACTGCGAAGGGGTTTCCTCAACAATAGATATCCTAAAGGCAACCATGAGGGGGATAGAGTACACCGGTGAACACATCGTTCACAACACCTACAGGTTATGAACCTGCTAGCGTTCCACTGGACTGTCTAGAAAGAGTCCGTGGTCGTTATCCATACTCCGCTGAATAACTAGATCAACAACAACAACAACATCGAGGCCTCTCATCTGTTTATTACACACCAACTATCTACCCATGTTCTACCCAACATATTAGTAGATAAAATATATATTTTCATATGTAGTTTAAAGAAAACCTGTATAGCATGCTTTAATCAACACATATATCACATAACAGATGAGGCACACACACACATAACACATATCTCATAAAGAAATAAGCAGATCTATAAGATAGAAGAGAGTGAATACTCATTCACACATAACACAACCAAATATATACACATAGCACGTATTTTTATATAAAATACTTCGTATTATTGTATTAGAAGAAATAACTACACACTCACTTGATCAGAAGACGATCCGACAGCACTACGGCTTATAGAAGTAGTATTCCTCAGCAGATCTGGAAGATCTCCTCGAAAATCGAACTTCTCGCGGGCAGAGCTTCGACTCGGGAACCGCGCTTCTCGGGATCTTCGGGGTCTCGGGACTTGCCTCGGGGCTAGAGTATGATACCGGGGCTTCGGGGTAGCTTCGGCACGAAAAACGATGCAAAAGACTAGAGAGAAGAGAAGAAAATGAACAACAAAGAAGGCTGTCTTCGGATCCTTTATATAGAGGCTGGAACCTCGGAGTACGCGGGGCGTACGCCTGTACACGGGGCGTACAGGGCTCCGAAATCGTCATTGCATGCGTCATCCGAAGTGTCGACACTATCGGAGTACGCGGGGCGTTCTCGCGTACGCGGGGCGTACCTCGGATCAGACGGGTGACTCGGCTTCGGATAATACCTCCGATTTTTGATTTAATTTTAATTACAAAATGATTAATAAACTTCGGAAATTCATAACTTCTTCATACGAACTCCGTTTTCGACGTTCTTTATATCCACGGAAAGGTGAGACCATGCTCTACGACTTTCGTTTAGACTCCGTCGGCTAATTTCGACTTTATTTTTATTAATTATTTTTAATAGTCCGCGACAGAAACTTTCGTTATAAATTCATAACTTCTTCGTTTGACGTCCGTTCTCGCCTAACTTTTTATCGCTTCGATACCAACAATGAGATCTTCGATTCTCATTTAGATTGCTTTGGCTACCAACCGCTCGTTCTCAATTCGAGTATAACAGGCTGTATACTGCTAAGCCGGAACTTCGATAAATCATAACTTCCTCATACGAAGTCAGATTTGGGCGTTCTATATATATTCGGAAACCTCGTTTCAATTACTACAACATTAACCAAAGATATTAAGTTTATTTTACACTTAAATTTTGACGCTTATTTTTATTCTTAATTAATCAGACCACATAATTAAGCAATTAAGCACAAAACACATAATACTCAAATAATACATTCTTATTATTTCAAAACGGGTTACAAAGGTTAGCCTAGACTATTATATTGCTAAATATGGCAAGCCCGGAAACACAGGCGTTACATCATGTCACTCTCCGTCTCCCAGGTGAGATTCGGCTCATTCGTGTGTTTCCATCGGACAAGCACTAACCCAACCATCTTGCGTCGCAATTTCTTAGTCTTTCGGTCAACAATTGCCTCTGGTTCTTCAATCAACCTTTTGTTCTCATCAATTCTCAATTCAGAAATTGGAATTATGTCGGGAACTTCTCCCGTGAACTTCCTCAAATAACACACATGAAAAGTGTTGTGAATTCCATTCAGTTCTTCGGGTAATTCGAGCTTGTAAGCTTGGTTCCCAATCCTCTGAAGAACTTTAAACGGTCCAATAAACCTTGGACTCAACTTTCCCCTTTTACCAAATCTTATAAGTCCCTTCCACGACGAGACTTTAAGCAAAACCGAATCCCCAACCTCAAAAGTTATCGGTCTCCGCTTCTTGTCAGCATAGCTCTTTTGACGATCCTGAGCCGCTAACATTCTTTCCCTAATTATTTTCAACTTTTCAGCAGTTTGATGAACCAACTCCGGTCCCATAAACTGCTTTTCCCCAGCCTCAAGCCAACAAGACGGCGTACGACACTTCTGTCCATACAAAGCTTGGTAAGGTGCCATCTTAATGCTCGAGTGGAAACTATTATTATAGGAAAATTCTACCAACGGTAAATGTTCATCCCAATTACCTAGGAATTCTAGAGTACATGCTCTCAGCATATCTTCAAGTGTTTGTATCGTTCGTTCGCTCTGACCATCAGTCTGCGGATGGTAAGCTGTACTTAAACACAACTTGGTACCCAATTCCTCTTGTAGACTTTTCCAAAACCTCGATGTGAAACGACTATCACGATCCGACACAATCGTCAACGGAACACCGTGAAGCCTCACAATTTCCTTCACGTAAGAATTCGCAAGCTTCTCCATAGACCATTTCTCCCTGGCCGCTATGAAATGCGCACTCTTAGTGAATCGATCAACGACCACCCAAATCATGTCGTGACCATTCTTTGTTCTGGGCAGTTTAGTGACAAAATCCATAGCAATGTCTTCCCACTTACCCATAGGCACAGGCAAAGGTTCTAAACTCCCGTACGGTTTCTGATGTTGTGTCTTGACTCTCGCACAAGTCACACACTCGGCCACATACTTTGCAACATCAAGCTTCATCGTCGGCCACCAGTAGTAGGGTTTCAGGTCCCTATACATTTTAGTGCTACCCGGATGAATCGAGTACATGGTCTTGTGAGCTTCTTCCATCAGAAGATCTCTGACTCCTCCTGTCTTAGGTATCCAAATCCGATCTTGGAACACCTTCAGTCCATGACTGTTTACACCGAACACCAACGTTTTGCCCAAACGTTCCTCCTTTCTGTCATTCTTCTCAGAAGCTTCGCTCTGAGCTTTCTTTATACTTTCCAAAATAGTTGAGACAACTTCAATTCTCAACGCTCTTGGCCTTTTCCTTTCAGGATTGACTTTCCGACTGAGAGCATCAGCAACAACATTAGCTTTACCGGGGTGGTAAAGTATCTCGCAGTCGTAGTCTTTAAGTAATTCTAGCCAGCGTCGTTGCCTCATATTCAATTCTTTCTGATTAAAGAGATATTGGAGACTCTTGTGATCAGTGAAAAGTTTGCATTTCGTGCCATAGAGGTAATGCCTCCATATTTTCAGAGCGAAAACTACCGCTGCCAACTCCAAATCATGAGTCGGGTAGTTCTTTTCATGCTCTTTCAGCTGTCGAGACGCATATGCTATCACCTTTTCTCTTTGGGTCAAAACACAACCCAAACCAACACCAGACGCATCGCTATAGACAGCGAAGTCTTCAACTCCATCGGGTAGAGAAAGTATCGGTGCCTCGCATAGCTTCTTCTTTAGCTTCTCAAATGCTTCCTTATGCTTCTCACCCCAAGCATAAGTAGCTCCTTTATGGGTCAAAGCTGATAATGGACTAGCGATCGAAGAAAAGCCTTGGATAAACCTTCGGTAATATCCGGCTAATCCTAAAAAGCTTCGAATCTCCGTGGGACTTTTCGGTTGTTCCCACTTCGTCACAGCTTCGATCTTCGCTGGATCAACCATTATCCCTTCTTGGTTGACCACGTGACCCAAGAATTGGACTTCACGAATCCAAAAATCACATTTGGAGAACTTAGCATACAACTTCTCCTTCTTCAAGACTTCTAACACTTCTCGCAAGTGTCTGCCATGCTCCTCCTGGCTTTTCGAGTAAATCAGAATGTCGTCTATGAACACTATCACGGATTTATCAAGGAACGGGTTACAAACCCTATTCATCAAATCCATGAACGCTGCTGGAGCATTGGTTAGTCCAAACGACATAACCAAGAACTCGTAGTGTCCATATCTAGTTCTAAATGCAGTCTTCTCGATATCTTGCTCTCTTACTTTTAGCTGATGATATCCTGACCTAAGATCGATCTTCGAGAAATAGCTCGAACCTTGCAATTGATCGAACAGGTCATCAATCCTCGGCAACGGATATCTATTCTTTATTGTTGCCTTGTTCAGCTCTCTGTAATTGATGCACATTCTCATACTTCCATCTTTCTTCTTTACAAATAACACCGGAGCTCCCCAGGGTGATGAACTAGGTCTAATGAAACTGTTGTCCAATAACTCCTGAAGTTGCATCATTAGCTCCTTCATCTCCGTCGGTGCTAATCGATAAGGTGCTTTTGCAATTGGCGTTGTTCCTGGCAACAAGTCAATACGGAATTCCACTTGTCGATCTGGTGGTAATCCAGGAAGATCTTCGGGAAATACTTCCGGATAATCACACACCACTGGAATATTCTGCATCACCTTCTTTTCCTTCTTAGCATCAATCACGAATGCTAAATACGATGTACACCCCTTGGTCAAACATTTTCTGGCTTTCATCAATGAAATGATTCCAGAATTCACTCTGCGTTTATCTCCATACACCATAAACGAATCTTTCCCAGGCGGGTTTACTTTGACTATTTTCTTCTTGCATAAAATTTCGGCGTCGTTGGCGCTAAGCCAATCCATTCCCAATACGATGTCGAAACCATTAAGTTCGATAGGCAATAATTCCTCGTGGAACTTATTCCCATTCAGATCAATTAAGATGTTTTTCATGCGATAGCTAACAGGTACAAACTTGCCACTAGCAACTTCGACTAATAAGGCATTATCTAGTCTAACAACATGCAAAGCTAGCTTTCTACCAAATTCATGCGATATAAAGGAGTAGTTGGCTCCAGAATCAAATAAAATTTGGGCAGGCAATTCGTTAACGAGAAAGGTACCTGAAGCGACATCAGCTTCATCTTTAGCAGCTTCCAGTGTCATCTGGAATGCTCTCGCCTTTGGCTTTGGCGGAATGTTGGGTCTAGCTGCCTCCTTCTTCTTCGGGCAGTCTCTCGACATATGACCCTCCTCACCACAACCATAGCAAACTTTCTTTGTGAGGGTACACTCATTGGCATAGTGCCCTGGCTTTCCACACTTGTAGCATGTGTTCGCCACCTCACATCTTCCATGATGCTTCTTCTTACATTTGTCGCACCATTTCGCTTCACCTCCACCTCCCCTCGAACCAGACTTCGAGAACTTGTTTTTCTTGTTGGACCCTGAATTTCCCTCGAACTTCCTCTTTTCTCCAACATCTATCCTTTCTAGACCCTTTTCCTTCTGCTGGGCCTCCACATTCTTAGCTGCACGAACAGCCGTTTTCAGAGTGGTTGCCATTTTGACTGTCGGACCAAAGTCAGCAGGCAGTCCGTTAGCAAACCTCTCAATCTTGGAGAGTTCCGTTGGCACTAGGTACGGAAACAACTTCATCTTCTCAGTAAACGCAGTAGCATAGTCATCTATGCTCATCTTCCCTTTCTTTAAGTTTTGAAACTCATTGTTCAGATCAATCAGATCTATCTCCGAACAATACTGCATCCTTAACTGTTCCAAGAACTCCTCCCATGACATTTTCAGGGCCTCTCCTCGTGGCATAGTATCTGCCAACAACTTCCACCAACTCAAGACTCCAGTCTTCAGTTGTCTAACCGCAAATACGGTCTTCTGCTTGTTGCTACAGTCGCAACTTTCAAATACCATCTCCATTTCGGAGATCCAATCCATTATCTCAACAGGCTTTGGGCTCCCAGAAAGACTTGGCGGCTTGGCGCCCAAGAAGTTCTTGTACATTCGCCCATCCTTGTTGTTTCTCCTTTCTGGATCGTTCCTTCGTTCCTCTTGAGTCCCAACTTGACTCACCATGCGACTATTGTTCCCTTCCTCTGATTGCTCGGGAATCAATTCAGGTTCCTCAATAGGTATGACAGGTTCATCCCTATTATTATGCAACATTTGTCGCATCTCCTCCCTTTGTTCGGCTAGCATAGCCCGAATCATGGCTTGCACCGCAACCATTGTTATTGGTTCTGGTGCTGCTGCTACAACAGTTATCTGCTCAATCACTGGCGGTTGATTCCTGTTTTCATCCGCGTTTCCAACGCCACTCCTTGTTCTCACCATTTTTGATCTACACACCGAATAATTTCACCTTATTACTCCAAACGATTACATGCTAGTTCTAATAACGTAGGCATACGCTTAGAATCCTACACACATAAGGTTTCCAGATCCGGTCGGCAACAGACCGTAGATCCGAACAAATAATATCATATATGGCAACATATAACATTTAGCACATAAAAGCATTTTAGGCAACTTTCCTAAAAATAAGCTACTGCTTGTGTCTAAAATCCAACAGACACACATCTCATCATTCCATTTAGCATTCTAAGTTTAAGTCTAGAAATCCTACAAATTCCTAGTTCGCTTAAACTAATGCTCTGATACCAACTGTGACATCCCCAAAATCTCGGCCAGAAAAGACCGATTTTCATTTATGCTTTTAAATATTTTCAGAGTAAATCCTTTTGATTTGAACGAGTTGTGGAATTTGTTCCCAAAACAAAACATGATAAAATAATATTTATCAAAGCATTTCATCAAGAGATGCATTTCATTATATATAATCAAAACTCGGGATGTCATGTTCCGATACAGACCATAAAGCATAAACGATAAACATTACAAGTCATTCAACAAATATATATATATACAGACTTGTAAACAAAACAACAAGATGATCCATCCATCTTACGCCCTTGTGCCACTTCCTGTAATACAAATAAAACTGAGTGGGTCAGGCTTGGCAGCCTGGTGAGCATATATGGTTTTCAACCCACAATAAATAAGTTATATTTAATTTCACCAACCAATCACTATCCCGATTACCCATTCCCGTTATCCTCACTTTACGTCCCTAAAACAACTATCTCAAGGGACCTAATATAGGATTTTCATCGGGACGGACATCACTGCGAAGGGGTTTCCTCAACAATAGATATCCTAAAGGCAACCATGAGGGGGATAGAGTACACCGGTGAACACATCGTTCACAACACCTACAGGTTATGAACCTGCTAGCGTTCCACTGGACTGTCTAGAAAGAGTCCGTGGTCGTTATCCATACTCCGCTGAATAACTAGATCAACAACAACAACAACATCGAGGCCTCTCATCTGTTTATTACACACCAACTATCTACCCATGTTCTACCCAACATATTAGTAGATAAAATATATATTTTCATACGTAGTTTAAAGAAAACATGTATAACATGCTTTAATCAACACATATATCACATAACAGATGAGGCACACACACATAACACATATCTCATAAAGAAATAAGCAGATCTATAAGATAGAAGAGAGTGAATACTCATTCACACATAACACAACCAAATATATACACATAGCACGTATTTTTATATAAAATACTTCGTATTATTGTATTAGAAGAAATAACTACACACTCACTTGATCAGAAGACGATCCGACAGCACTACGGCTTATAGAAGTAGTATTCCTCAGCAGATCTGGAAGATCTCCTCGAAAATCGAACTTCTCGCGGGCAGAGCTTCGACTCGGGAACCGCGCTTCTCGGGATCTTCGGGGTCTCGGGACTTGCCTCGGGGCTAGAGTATGATACCGGGGCTTCGGGGTAGCTTCGGCACGAAAAACGATGCAAAAGACTAGAGAGAAGAGAAGAAAATGAACAACAAAGAAGGCTGTCTTCGGATCCTTTATATAGAGGCTGGAACCTCGGAGTACGCGGGGCGTACGCCTGTACGCGGGGCGTACAGGGCTCCGAAATCGTCATTGCATGCGTCATCCGAAGTGTCGACACTATCGGAGTACGCGGGGCGTTCTCGCGTACGCGGGGCGTACCTCGGATCAGACGGGTGACTCGGCTTCGGATAATACCTCCGATTTTTGATTTATTTTTAATTACAAAATGATTAATAAACTTCGGAAATTCATAACTTCTTCATACGAACTCCGTTTTCGACGTTCTTTATATCCACGGAAAGGTGAGACCACGCTCTACGACTTTCGTTTAGACTCCGTCGGCTAATTTCGAATTTATTTTTATTAATTATTTTTAATAGGCCGGGACAGAAACTTTCGTTATAAATTCATAACTTCTTCGTTTGACGTCCGTTCTCGCCTAAATTTTTATCGCTTCGATACCAACAATGAGATCTTCGATTCTCATTTAGATTGCTTCGGCTAACAACCGCTCGTTCTCAATTCGAGTATAACAGGCTGTATACTGCTAAGCCGGAACTTCGATAAATCATAACTTCCTCATACGAAGTCAGATTTGGGCGTTCTATATATATTCGGAAACCTCGTTTCAATTACTAAAACATTAACCAAAGATATTAAGTTTATTTTACACTTAAATTTTGACGCTTATTTTTATTCTTAATTAATCAGACCACATAATTAAGCAATTAAGCACAAAACACATAATACTCAAATAATACATTCTTATTATTTCAAAACGGGTTACAAAGGTTAACCTAGACTATTATATTGCTAAATATGGCAAGCCCGGAAACACAGGCGTTACAACACCTATTAAACGCCATTTTATAGGTAGCAACCTTATACCCACCTTATAGACCAGCTTCGTGAATGAGGCCTACTAACGGTAAGACTAGCATAGTTTAACTCATATATATATATATATATATATATATATATATATATATATATATATATATATATATATATATATATATATATATATTAAGCTTGTAATCATATAATAGTATAGGGTTGAATTTTAAACTTGTAAAATTCTAGGGTTTGAAATTTAAATTATTCAAATTAAACTTTTAATCACAAAACTTAAATTTCAAAACTTGAGGACAAGTTCTAAACATTTCAAAACATAAGGATCAAAAAGCAAATAATGTAAATCAACAATTAAATTATCTCAATTTGATCTTATTCAATATTACTTGCAAAATAATTAACCAATTCAATTCAAATAATCAATTATTATCACATAAGGAAATTATTATTCAACTAATTGGTAATTATCGTTTGTTTGGTAAAGAATATACTCATATATATGGTTAAAATCGGATTTTAATGACCCAAAACAGTTAAGGTAAGTTTCCTCAAGAAAAACAGCAAGAAATCCCAAAACTCCCTCTTTCTGACGCTCGAACTCGCCGAGATCCCACTATGGACTCGCCGAGTTGGAGCTACTCGCCGAGTCCACAGTGGAACTCGCCGAGTTCATCAGGCAGAAGACTAAAATCGAATTTTTCAAGCAACAAGCAATTAACCAATGCATCAGTTCAATAGAAATCAATCAAGGTTCTGATACCACTGATGAATTTGAGCCATAAGAACTTTCCTATGGGCACATGCAAACCCTAATGATTGGATCTAGGTTTCTCTAATTGAACATGCATTGAATCCAAGACTTACAATACTAGATCTAATGTAAACAATTGAATCAAATCATATGAAATTGGATCTAGAACAATACCTTAGATTACTTGCTTGATACTTCTTCTTCTTGGAGCTTAGAGTCACAATTGTCACTCCTCTAATGGCTTACAAAAACCAACTAGCAAGAGGATGATCTTGAGAGAGAGGGGAGAGGGTGAGAAATCGGCCCTAGGGTTTCTTGCCTTGCATGAGTGCCGATTTCCCTCACCCTAGGGATCTATTTATACTACGGGATACTAGGGTTCCACCTTTAACCCTAATTGAATAACATAGGCCCTAAGCAATCCAAGATCCTTCTAGATTTTAGGCTTGGACGAATTTAAGGTTCCCAAACCCTAAATTTTGTCCATCCCATTATCTATAAGGATACATAGCCCAAAACACAACTATTACACATTTGACAGTTTATGCCCCTTTATTCAGTTAACCTCTTTAAGTCACCAAATTAATTCTTAATTAATATATGACTTATATTAATTAAATAACAATATTATTCCTTTAATAAATTATTCTCATAATATATTAGCAATAGTATCTCTTCTCTCTTAACAAATCATCCTGTTAAGTTGCTATGGTGAAGGCAACCCAAAAGGACCATGCATAATCGAGTCAAGTACTTACCAAATATAGTTACAGCCTTAGACACTAATCCAACACTCTTGACTAGTGGAGGGTCGTTAGCCGAACGGGTAGGATAGGACAGAAACCTTCCATTATTAGTATAAAGAAATACAAAGTAACTAAATGCTTATACAAATTCCCAAATCATAGTTACTTTAGGCAAAATGTGAAATTGTATGCTAACCGATGGAATTACACTTCGTACCCTTGTCAAACGTTAGTGGAGTGTGTGTGGTTAACCGACACACTAATTTGTGGATGACATTGGTGGCGAAGGGTGGCTCGATGCTTATCATAGATCAATGGAGCGTGTGTGGCTAACCGGCACATTGATTAGGTGATAATAGCATTGGATGCACCACATGATTCGTATGGTTATTTAGACCTTATTTGTGATCCTCGGCATCCCAGTCACAAATTGTAGGGCATAATCGAGATTAAACATGCCATTGAAAAGTTCAATGAATCTCAAAAGATCTAGGAGTTTCAATTCATTTAAAACTTAAACTTCCTTTGCGTTTTTCATGGTGGAAATTGGTAAATCGTCATTTACCTACCTTCAGATATTCTGCGACTAGATTACGACATCCCTCTTCTAGGTTGTAGAGTATTGTGTTGGATCCTAGCTTGATGTTTCATTTGGGTGTTACATCAAGAATTCTAATCAACTTAACTTGAATTTTCTCCCGTTTTGTAATTGTCTATTTCTGACAATCATGGTCTTCCCAAATCCCATGGAACAAGCTTTCCAAATGAAGATGATGTTCCACGATATGATCGAGGAACAAGAGATCATGCTTCACTTCCTCCATCTCCTCCAATTGTTCTCCCTACCCCACAAGTTCAAAGGCTTGAAAAGTTCAAGCTCACTCAATTCCTATTGGCAATTAAGCATGAAGATGGAAAGTCTATGTGTGCACACGTCTTAGAGATGAAGTCGCACATTGATAGGTTAAGGATGCTAGTTATGGATATCTCAGAAATATTGACTGTTGACTGGGTTCCTCAGTCACTTCCAGAATCATATAGTGAGTTCGTTAAAGAGTACTATATGATGGATCACGACGTGACCCTCATTGATCTCACCTATTTGCTTACAGCTGCTGAATCAGCAATGATTTGGCGTGCTGGTCAAGCAAATATGTCTGGTGAATCAAACTACCAAACTTCAATGGACAAAGGCAACATCGGAAGTCTAGAAAGAACTAAGTCTGTGATTGTCCGATGTGTTGTACCTAAGGAGTCCATTTTCTTTTATTGCCAAGAGAAGGGGCATTGGAGACGAAGCTGCCCTATTTACCTGAGAGATCTAAGACATGGGAGAGTCAAGATGTATGGCTCTACTTCTGGTAAAATCCATTATCTAACTCTTTTAAGTTCCTATTCTATATTCTTAATACATGATGTGATAAGATTACATTTTGATGATTTTGTAGGATCGAAGAAAAGAGAGGAAGATTAAGGGAAGAAGTGAGCTGAATCTAATCGTGAAGAAATGGATTTCGATTGTATTGCTTGAAGATTAGATTCTTGAGCTACTACTTGGAGTTAGAATAGATTGTTAAGGAATATGTAATAACATAGTTTTTCAATTGAATTACATTGTAAGGACAAATGTTTTCCGCAATAAAATGAATTTTGATTTTATCTTATTTATTTATCCTTGTAATGGCATGAATGAAAAATTGATGTTTGAAGGTTTCTATTATTAGCAACAATGGATTTGATTCTTAATTGTATTATTTGTGGAAATGTCAAAAGTTTACCAAATAGGGAGAGTTTCTCATCGCCCAAGTTTCAATTGGACAGAGACTTGGAAATCATGCAACATGTATTGTATGATGAATGAAAAACTCTCACGTTTGGAAAATTTAGACTAATTCTTTGACAAACTGACAAGTGAAGGACTAGGAGATCGAGTACACTAGGTTGTGCGTTGATCAAGTCCATCACAAAGAAAGATAAAGATCTTCGTCATGATTTACTAAAGTTTAGTAAATATGATTATATTTATAAGATTAAGTGTAATTCTGAGTTGATTGGAAAGGTCTCAATAAATAGCAGAACGAATAATGCTGTGATATTTGGTTTAAAAATCTATTAATGCTGTGATATTTGGTTTGGTTTTGTGTTTTGTGTTAATGTGTGCAGATTATGGCTCGAAGGGCGCAAAGAACCAACCCTCCCGAGGATGTGACCGATCATCGCTTTTTACAATTTCCGCAAACGCTGAACGATGCTACCCGGGCGCGTTATGTCACCAACTTGAGCTTGCTTTTCACAAAGGAGATTGACATTGCACCCTCATTTGACTGGGAGTTGGCTACCAGGACTGGACTTGATGCATTGATCCAGGAATTTTTGCAATACACACACTCGGACGCGAGTGGTGTGGAATTGTTTGTGTGTCAGGGATGGGCGCGTTTGTTCAGGATCCAGGAGCCTGTGTATCGGGAGTTTTTGCTGGAGTTCTACGCTACAGTTTCCTATGATCCTAGGAAGCCACTCGATGACAGGACAGCCTTTGCTTTCAGACTGGGAGGAGTGAGCCGGGAATGCAGCGTGATAGAGCTTGCGACTCGGGTGGGTATTTACACAGCCGACGAGACGAGGAGTGTCCACTTCCCGACATTCCTTGCTGACTGTCTCACGGAACGGCCGGCGGACTATAATGAGAACACCTTTTGGGCCGAGATTACGGGAGGAGTCTATACACCATCTACCGCTCGAGGGGGGATGATTCGGTCCACTACATACCGAATGTTGCACCGGTTGATTTCTATGTCTCTCACGCATCACAAGAATAGTGAGAGAGTGCCTTCAACGGACTTGTATTTCCTATGGGCACTAGTTACTCCAGGGAGGCACCTGAACCTTCCAGTTGCTTTAGCTGCATACTTGGGACGGAGGGCCAGGGGACTCAGGGGAGATAGCCCGATATGCGGAGGGCATTTTATCACACGGTTAGCTCGATCATACCAGTTGATGACACGTGAGATCACGAGATCGATGGTGTTTCACGACATGAGGCCGATGAGTCTTCAGCTACTGGAGTCGATGCGTGTATTGGAGCGGGGTGGTGATGGTGTTTTGAGGGTTCGAGCAGATGATGAGGCAGAAGAGGAGGGTGCTGCCGAGCCACAGCCGAGACGGGTCCAGCGGCGTCGACCTGCTCCTCGGGGAGCGCAGCAGGGACCTGAGCGGGAGATCGATATGCGCTACTTAGCTCAGGGCATTGATCGTCTTAGCGAGTATGTTGCACATGTGGACATGCAACAACGGTGGCAAGGGAATGCATTGAATGCATTCTTTGCTCACCAGGGGTTTCAGTATTCGGTTCCCTTTCCACCACCATTCCAGTCACGATTTGATGGGGCCGGTGCTTCTGGGACACAGCCACATGATGATGGAGATGACGAGTGATCCTTTTTATTTTGTTTTATTTGTTTTGTGTTATTTTTAGTTTAGTTTAGTTTTTAGTATTTGGTATGTAATTAAACTTTGATTTAGTTTGATTTAGTTTGTTTTCCATGTTGATGCTCTTTGGTTGTTTAGATTTCTGCAGAATTTTCGCCCTTAGGAAGCTGGCAGTAAGTTCAGTAGCTAGGTCCGACTGTTGCTAGAGAGAGCGGTATGAGAGTTGAAGATTATAGTCGAGACCCACGATTTGTCATAAGTGTGGGGTGCATATTTATTTCGGAAGCGATCGTTTTGAAGATTGGCATTGTTACGATGTTTTGACTCTTATGATTCCCATACTATAGAGTTTTATTTCGACGCGAGGAAGAAGTATCGTCCCGGCTGCCACGACATGGTTGACACTTTCCTATGTTATGGGGGATTTTTCATCGCGAGTAGAGGATGTCATTCTTGACGAGACGACGTGGTCGACACTTTCCCACGTCATGGTTACTATGCTCTGCATTTATTTGCACCACATTTTTGAAGATGGCGGTCTTGATTTTATTTTTCGGCAAATTCAGAGGCAGCAGTTCTAGTTTTCAGTCTTTCGGCGATATTTGAAGCAACTTGTAGCAGCCCCATTCGATCTCGCCACAACTACCCAGGGGAGTCTGTTCCTTTTTCTCCCTTTTTATGTTCTTAATTTGTTTTAGCATACAATGAGGGCATTGTATGAAATAAGTGTGGGGTAGGGGATCGGTAAAAGTAAATTAAAATTAAGAAAATTGAAATTGCTAGATTTAGGAAAATTAAAAAAAAATTAAAAAAAAAAAAAAACTTGAAATAATAGTTTAATTTAGAAAAATCTAGTGATAATTTAAAATTTGCTAATATTGTATGAAATGATCCGATGAGAACTCAAATGTTTAGTTAAGCCAATATACGTTATAGTGCATTTGTGGCCTCCCTTATTTTAGTGAAATCATGGAACAAAAACATAACCCCGCTTGGTTTGAGGGATGCAATATGTTTAGCAGCCTAAACCTGAAATGTATCCAGGAAAATTATTATCATTAACCAATAAAGGTTGAGGTTGAGCGCCTCTGCTTAAGCATGTAGGTTTTGAGTAAAAAAAAGAAAAAGTGAGTTACATGTGAAAAAAAAAAGAGAGAAAGAATTACGAAAAAGTTTGAAGAATTTTGGAGCAAATAAAGTAAAGATCAAAAGATCAAAATTCTGAAGAAATTCAAAAAGTTGAAGATACCAGAAATCAAATCAAATAAGGTGTTGAATTCAAAGAAATCAAAGATCAAAATGCCAAAGAAATGAAGAATTCAAATAAAGCTCCATAGTGGTATCATAAATTGTAATTCTAGAATATGTATGCTTAGGTTGCTCAACTAAAAATACCTTGAGGTTAGGAGGTTTTCTGCGGATGGATTCGGAGGGTTGCATAAAATGAGCATTGTTCGGAAAAAGTGGGCGAGTGTTTATGAAGATTGTGAGTATTTAAAATATGGGGGGGGGGGTACTTTAGGAAAATATTAGACACAAATGTACGCGTTGAGGTCTTGGCATAATGGCTGAGTTTTAAAAGGATTGTTTAGTGCAATATTGGTAAAATAAAAGTAAATTTGCTTGGGGGCAAGCAAAGGCTAAGTGTGGGGTATTTTGATATGTGTATTTTTATATATATTTTTATGCACTTTATCTTAATATTTTGGCCTTATTTATTCTATTTTAGAACTAAAAAGTACTCATAATACTTTAAATTATGTTTTGCAGCTATTTGTTGTCGATAAAGCACAAAAGAAAAGACTGAAGTGGAAACCGGGCTTAGAAGCTAAAAGAAATCAAAATTGCTGAAAAAGTGAGTACGCCCCGCGTATGGAAATAGTACGCGCCGCGTACACCTTTGCACCGGATAGACTTGATCGCGTGATTATCTTGAGTACGCGCTGCGTAATCCTAAGTACGCCCAGCGTACTTAGGTCGGCCACAAAGATTATAAATATCGATTTTTAGCTAACCAGGAGAGGGGATTCGACTTCTAACCTAATTTAGTCGACAATTAACTTCTGTTAAGCCGTTTTGAGGGTCTAGAAGGCGGCCGGAAGGCCGTTAAGCTAACGGAAGCGGAGATCGGAAGGATTGGAGAGCGGATACATGTTGATTATCATATGGTTTGCTGACGTGACCATGTTTAGCATTCCATTGTGGTACTTTTCTGTATTTAGTTTCTGATTTGGGTGTAAAAACCTTTTACTTTGTGTTTATGATTGAATGAAGCTTTGATTATTAGACTAATTGCTATATTAAATAGTTTATTTGTGTTTAATTTATCTTGTCAAGCTTGTTTAAAGATCCTCATGTGTTAATGATGATTATTTTCTGTTAATTGTTAAGTGAATTGAGTTGCTTGAACATCTGCTCGATTGCTTGTCTCTTATGATTTTTGATGACCATCGAGATTATAAGACTAGAAATAACGAATGTGAAACTAGGATTAATTTGAGAATAAGTAAGTTAATGTGTGAGCCTTGTTTGATGACCATCAACAAGAGGTTGATTAAATGTTTACATTAATTAACTATATTTACAAGTCTTGCTTGATACGAACTGAATACTAGGAAGCATGTTAGTTTAATCAACTGATCACTGTTTGAATTGACTTGTTTGCTAAAGGATTAGTTATAGTGAACGCGAATCTAATCATTTTAGGAATCGGTGAACATTGAATAAATGAATTTGTGTATGCAATTGTCTATGTTTTAAGGTGTAATTTATCTAAACCAAAGTACCTGAAGAGATTTGCTTTCCTGTTAGTTTATCGAGAATTGTTAATTGATTTATTAAACCATTTTATTATTTTCGTGTAACCTGTAACCTATAATCAAATATATTAAATTAATCCACCGTTCCCTGTGATCGACACCCGACTTACCTAAGCTATACTGTAATCTGACTAGGTACACTGCCTATAAGTGCATAGTTAGTCTAAGTTTGTTAGGTTATAAATATTAAAATTAGTGGGTACTTTTGTGCACATCAATGCTCTGTGCATGGGACAACTATTGTTGTAATTTGAGTAATAAGTTGATTTTCTGAAACAGATAACAATGAATAATGAGTAATCAATATTGTGTTTAAACAAAAGTGTTTATTTACTCCCACAAGTTTGGGGACATATAGGATTAAGTATTATTGTTGTGTTTCAGTTTGCATGTTTTGACTTCCAGAATAACTGGGTTATTCGAACCTACACAATCGGTCATACGTTGGAAGTAAGTATGAAGGAAGACTGTCATGAAAAGTGTGTAGATTTTCTGAAGAGTTTAGACATAGCACAAGTTTGCTGCAGAGTTCATGAGTGCTTTAATAAAATTAGAGTATTGGATTAAACCCAAACTCACTTGGATCACTTCATGGATTTATCACGGTTGATTAGTGAGACGATAATATTGTATATTCTTGAAACCGAGATGTGTGAGTTTCTATTTGCTGGTCGGTTGCGCATTGATAATAAGTAAACACATAAGTAACTTGGTGTTATAAAACTTATTGTTGTGTGTGATTCGATGAGTGAGTACAAGCGTGCGTTTGAGTCGAAGTTTATCCATTCCTTTTACCCAAAGTAGGATAAAAGCGATATATGTGGGCCCCTCGATGATTTAATGATGACACTTAAGCGCTTGGCCAAACCAGGACTAAGTTGATGCGTTCAATTGTAGTCTGTTTTCAGTCGTCATAAATCGGAAGTCGGGAAACAGTATAGAGAGAATGATTAGAATTCATGTCTTATGTCTATACAATATCTTGAGAATGGAGGAATATATGATCCCTTATCTAAGGACACGCTATCTGATAAGATCAGAGTTGACAGTGGCTTTTGAAAGCTACGATTGTTGATCAGGTTCTGAAGTCATATAGAAAATAGTTATTAGACTTATCCAAGTGGGAGATTGTTGGATTAGTGTCTAAATCCATAACTATTTTGGTATGTACTTGACCCGATTATGAGCAGGGTCCTTTTGGGTTGCCTTCACCATAGCAATATGTAGGATGGATTAAGAAGAGAAAGGTTTAAATATGATTTATTAATATATTATGAGAATAATATATTAAAGGAGAAATCATATTGTTTAATTAATATTAGTCAACAATTAATAAAGAATTAATTTTGTGGCTAAAAGAGATTAATTAAACTTAAGGGACTGGATTTGTAATTATAAGATAATTGCAATTAGGCTATGGATTTCCTAAATAATATAGGTTGGACGAATTCTATGGGAAGCCCATTAAGAATTCGTCCAAGGGATATGTTAAAGGAGTCCATGGGCTGCTTAGGGATTAAGCAGCCAGATTAGGGTTTTCTAGTTGTAAACTCTATTAGCCTATATGTATATAAAGGACCCTTATGCACCAAAAACATGGTGAACACTTGGATTAGGGTTTCCAGCCGTTTTTGGTGCTTCCCCTCTCTTCTATTCTTCATCTTGTTGCTTAGTGGTGTTTGTGACTCCATTAAAGGTGCAACACTTGAGGTACTATGCTTTCTGAAGCTAAGGATTGATTGTTATTGCTATATAACAATCAAAGGTCAGATCTAAACCCTATTTTATGTTAATATGATTAATTGTATGCTAGATCTAGGGTTTATAGCTTTGAATATTCAATTGCGCGTTCATTAGAAAAACTAGATCCAAAGCTATTAGGGTTTGCATGCACACCATAGGATTGATGTATTGCTCAAAACCCATCAACATATTGTGAGGATTAAATAATTTCAGAAGGTTAAGTCTAGCTCTATTGTGCAGCTCTTGTTTGAGTCCAACCATTGTAGGGTAGGGTCTCTCATTCGAAGAATTATCTAGTCTTAGTGATATGTAATAGTATTCATGAGCTAGTTAAGGGGAGGTAGCTGGGACTTCTTGTGCAGATGATAGAGGAGAGTGGGTTGGTGATTACCCTAGGGCAAGCCTAGGATGAGAGTTATAGAGAGCAGTGGTAGTAGAAGGGACTTAGTGGAGTCAAGGCAGTTCTTGAGGAAAGTTCGGATAGATGTGGAAGGTAGTATGGGCCCGTACTATTGAAAGCAGAGGATCCGTACTCAAATCAAGGAAGGATGAGACGAGACCAGGAAACTGGTAGTAGATGTGATCTTTCTAGTTATATCAATGTTTCCGACGTTGTCACATTGTGCTTCAGAATGTTGGTTTCACGCCCCATACTAGCAGTCGGTAGTTCATGTGTCGTAGAGGGATCAGGTTCAGGATCGGGGGCTGAGCATTTGGATGAGTAGACTAGGGAGTTCATCTCCTCACAGATCACACGCAACATACTAGACCAGACTCATGCGATCTTTGGTATGGTCAAGGATGGCATTTTAGAGATTCTTGAGAGAGGTTGAGCGCCTTCCGTACTGAGATGGCGGCCATGATAGGGTCACGCACTTTGACCTTCAGGGAGTTCAGAACTTGTGGAGCTCCAGATTACTAGGGGGCCCGAGACCCCATTGCAAGTACCAGATGGTTGGGTGATATGGCCAACGCTTTCCGCACTAGTAGATGTCCCGAGGGGGAAAAGATCTGACTTGCATCCTGTTTTCTAAAGGCCAAGGCACGTGATTGGTGGGAGGAGATCAGAAATGCCATTGGGGATGACGCAGCCCTTGAGACGGTGGCGAAGATTACCGCCAAGTTCAGGGAGAGGGCTCTTCTCGTTCCTCAGTATGCGGGCAAACGAGGAGATGAAGAAGGCCCGATACCATGATATGTTTTTTGGGTTTTGAGAATTCTAACACTCCTAAGTGTACTTGCAACCCTAAATACCTTGGATCTATGTTTTCTCTATTATACATGCAGATATGAACTTTCCAAGGTATTCATCCTAACTAGCATAATAACATTGATTCATATGAATATCTCAAGTTAGAATTACATACCTTTTGTTGTAAAATGTCTTCATGAAGCTTGAGTGCCTAGTGCCCCAAGTGTGACACCTCAAATGGTTCACACAACACCAAATACACTTGGAATAACTTGAGAGAACATACACACTTCATGAAATCGGCTAGCCCTTTTTTCTCACACATAGTGGCCGATTTTCTCCAAGAACAAGATCATTATATAGTTAGGGTTACACCATGTAAACCCTAATTGTCATGGCCTTTCATTTCCATGATCCATGGGTACAAATACACCATGGAGCATCCATGGAGCAACTTATGGGTTTTAGCCCAACTTAACAATCCATGGAGCATTAGCCCGCTATATAAGTATGGATGATTACACAATCAACCCATATATTTAATTAGTCTTCTTTTGATCACTTAATTAATACTAGATTAATTCTTGATCAATACTAATTAAATAATCTTATTAATATATTAGAACTTATATTATATTAACCAACCTTAAGTGTTATTTCTCTCATTATAGTCTATCCAAACGCATGATGCCATGCAACCCAAACGGACCATGCCGGGTCAGGTCAAGTCTTACTAATTACAGTTATGGACTTAGACATTAATCCAACAGTCTTCCACTTGGATAAGTCTAAAACTATTATTGTGTATGACTTCAAGAACCGACTGGTAATCGTAGCTCTCAAAAGAATCTGTCGAACTCTGACCTTTGTCAATGACTTGTCCATTAGATAAGTGATCATATATTCCTCCATTCTAGATATCATATGGACTGAGAAATGGATTATAATCATTCTCTCTGTCCATTTGTTGTTTCCCGATTTCCAATTCATGACGACTGACTGATTGAACAAATCAAATCAGTCCTGGCTTGGCCAAGCACTCACATAAGTCATCATTAAATCATCGAGGGGCCCACATATATCGCTTTTATCCCGAAGGTAAAAGGAATGGATAAACTTCAACTCATATGGCTTGTTCTACTACTTGTTGAATCATACACAAAGTCACATTTTATAACATCAAGTTACCAATGCGTTTTCGTGCAGTTAATGTATTATCAACTCATAGTAACAACTCATGTCTCTAGGTTTGAATAATATAAGATATTATCATCTCATGATCACTCGTGATAAAATCCATGAAGTGATTCAAATGAGCGCGGGTTGAATCCAATACTCAGAACTTATGAGCACTCGTGAGTGTTGTAGCACCACCTTGTCCAACATCTTAGACCTCTACAAGCCCAACCCATGACAGTCATGATTCATATCTGCTTCCAACATATGACCGATTGTGGATGGTTTGAATAACTTAGTCATTCAGGAAGAACGACCTAGTTATTCTAGAAGTCAAAACATGCAAAATGAAACACAAGAATAATGGAATCCAATATGGTCTCAGAACTTATGAATATAAATAAAACACCTTTTATTTATCACCATATGATTACACGTTATTCATTGCATACTGTTTTAGCTATCAACTTTATTCTTAAATTAAAACACTAGTTGTCCCATGCTCCGAGCATGTACACTATGTTTTTTCTAAACAATAGCTTTGCCATACACCAAGTATGCACTCTATGTTTGTCTATGATCCTTACTTCATGAAATAAACCAATTGACCAAACTTTCAATGATTCTAATTTCACACTCCCGAATTCTAATGGCAAATGCAGGAATTCCAAATTCAAGCCATTTTACTGAAATCTATTAGATCCTTATATTCAATGATTCTCTTGTAATGATTATGCACAAAGTCACAAATACTTGTCAACAAACATTACAGAGTATTCCAATGGAGATCAACTCCATGGAAACATCTTTCTTGCATTAAGTTTCCTAATCTTACACAGATTTATTGAACAACTTCCACCTATGGGATCATTTCCATATTCCTCTTTTGACTATCACTTCTGAACAAGAGTTGCCTCTTTTCAGAATATGTCAATATTGTCCTTCCAACAGTTAACACTATACTTCCAACTGTCCCTGAGCAAAAAATCTTTGGTAAACCTTAGATTGTCTTCAACAATTGCTTAATCCTTTTAGTCATATCCAATTCTTTACCTTTTCCCTTCTTGATGCCCCAGGCATTTGTAAAATTTTAGAAAGGACTAATATAGCACATGTAATCGATCCTATATCCGAAGCATATGGGACACGATTCATGATGTCTCACATAAAGACTAAACCAGTCTTTTGCTATAATATTTCCATTTCAATTTGCCAAGTTCTCATAATTCAAATTATGAAAAAGGATGTCGTAATCATAATCAAATTTTAGAACGCAAATAATGGACCCATATATATAATTTTCTTATGTTGAGTCATTCCAACATAACATTCATATATATACTTAACTAAATTTGATTAACATATCACGATCTAAGCTTATAGATTTGAGATGAAGTATAATTTCTCTCCCTTAATTATAGCAAAACAACATTTTCCCAATTGAAACCTTTTGTTTTCTATAATTAACATTGCTAACTTGCAACCTCTATCATAATTATCATGCTCCCACTAACATGATGATTATTAGTATAACACTTATGCTCCTACTAGCTTTGACATGTACTCAGAAATCAACTGAACTTCTAGAAAAACAATACTTTATTGACTTTCTTACCAAAGTTCAGATTTTTTATACTAGATTGCTTTGATAAAACATTATCAATATCGTACACCTTATCTTAGATAGCTCACAGGTGTGTCCAAACAATTTTAAGAACTATAAAAAGCGATGCCGTAATCATAGTATCGATTGTTTAGACCTTTTCCACTTCTCACAATTCGATGTTAGTGTGCCGGTTAACCACACACGCTCCACTAATGAATTTGAGAATGCAAATATCACAATTACTATCTAGCTAAAATCTACTTAGTGAAAGTGTTTCCTCACCATCATTTTCATGAATCGGAGAGAAACCTTATGACACTTAGATTTAATGGTGTATGCGTTCTTATCCATGTGAATTGTCAAAACCATAGTCACAATACAAGGATAATGAAAATCCAAACTCATATGGACTGAACTTAATCTTAATTTCTTGCCATCTGTCAGCTCAAGGGCCTGCCATTGCTTCCAAGTTGTTGTGCAACCAATTGAGAGCTCTAAGAACTCATATGCAAAGCCAACTATAATTGGAATGGGCACATAATATGTTAACACAATAGGTTATAAACCTCAAGTCGTGTGCTAGTGAAGAACTTCAAGTTTTATTTTTGATTAGTTCTTGAGACTTTCAAGACCTTTAAGACTCCCACTGTCCTCTTGACATATAAGACTTTCTTGTCAGAGATTCAAGAGATAGTGTGGATTCTAATCAAGACAAACACTTCACACAATTGGACTTAGTTGGTCTTTATTTTATCCAAAACATCACAACTTACCAATTTTAAATGTACAAGAGTAGAAAACTTTTACTCTTTCATTTAACAAGTGTTTTAAACCTTCTTTAAGACATGTCACTCAAGTTATTATCTTAGAGTATAACTCTAAGAATTGTTTTTGGAACGAAGTATGAGTCATCTTCTTGATTTAACCACTTCAACAATTCATAGCTCCTCTTCTTAGCTATCAGAATGCACTTAGAGGATGAATTGTGATAAGGTCTCTTAATCATTAAGATGATCATATAAGATGATACTAAAGTACTCTCCCAAGGTCTCAGAATTACACTTAAGCTTGTAAGTATAACCATATTTACTGAGTTTTACTAAATTATGATGAATAGTCTTATCGATCTTTTGTGGTCGACTTGACCAGTGCACAAGAATGTGTACTCGATCCCTTAGTCCTTTACTTGACTCACTTAAACATGTAAACAAGGAATTAGTCTTAATTTGCCAAAGATGAAAAATTCTCATTCATCATACAACTTGCATGATTCTAAGTTTCTATCCAACTGACACATGGGTGATGAGAATCTTTCCTTATTTGGTAAATTTAGACAATACCACAAATGAAAGAATCAAATTCATATTTCCAATATTGCTATCAATGGAATTATATAAGCAACAAAGTTTTTTTTCCCAAATGCCACTGTAAGGATATTTTAAAATAAATAAAATCAAACTTTTTCCTTTTATTTTAAAAACTTTGCAGAAAAACTATCCTTACAGTGCAAAGCACATGAAAACTTTGTTGTTATCTATTCCTAAGCAATATATCATAACTCCTAAGAAGTAGCTGAAGAATCCGATCATCAAACTATGCGATAGAAATCCATCTTCGCGATCAGATTCAACATATTCTTTCTTTAAGTTTCTTCACTTTTCTTTGATTCTTAAAACATTAACATGTGACCCAGTCACATCGTGTATCAAGAAACTTAATAGAGTTAGATAGTTGTCTTTACTTGAAGTAGAGTCAAACTTATTGACTTTAACATCCTTAGGTAAAAATTTGGCAGCTTCGCAATCAGTGCCCCTTCCTTTGGAAATTTAACATATGGACCCTTTGGTAATGGTACATGGGACTATCACAGACTTAGTTTTTCTTTTTACCATTTGGTCAACCGAGTTGACTATGGCCGATCCCTTTCCATTGGGAAGAGAATGCGTTTTTTGGATTTCCAGTGTCATCATTGTCAATGTCCATAAAGTTTTCGGAAGTTGATCTTAGCAAATGGATAAGATCATTAAGGGTCTTGTCATAGTCTGTTTCATAGGAATCCCAAAGGAAGTCACTATGTGTAACGCCGTAAAAATTTTAACAATTTTTCACCTTAAAAAAACATAATGTATCATTTACATTCATTTTTCAAAACATTGTATCAACATCATCTCAATACAAAATCCCAAGATCAAAACATATGAACTCTAGTGTGCATGTGTACGAGTCATGACGGTGCCTTCCCGAGATCATTGTTGTTACGTGAAACACCACCCATAACACTGTAAGCATAATTGCTTAGTGAGTTCCCCAAAATACCACATAAACACATATCATCCACTCAAGGCTGTAACTCTGTTGACCCTCTGGTCGAATATCTCTGTGGGACCCTCTTGGTCCCATCACTCTGTGGACCCACTGGTCCTAACTCTGTAAACTCTGAATCATGCATATCACATATCACAATAAATCACAACACATAATAACATGCAAATACACTGGCGTATAACTCTAAAATACTCTGTCACATAACTCTGTTACCACACTAGGTAAAGTATAGTGAGAAGACTCACCTCAGATGTCTCGGTAAATCTCTGACTCGGTAGAAATATGATCTAGCCTCCACCTAATCACATAAAGTAAATACTCTCATAAATATAACTATACACAACCCCCTCTTAGCACCTTCAGAAGGGTAAAAGACCATTTTACCCCTCTCTTGGCTTAAAGGCCACATTGTTGACCAAACCCTAAAAGTCAACAAAAGTCAACGGTCAAACTTTGACCCGACTCGTCGTGTGCACTTGGGCGACTCGGCGAGTTTACACGTGTCCACTAACTCTTTAGTCCCGTTTGGCACGTTGAGTTCCTCCCCTTGATCGACGAGTCACACCTGGCATGAATCGCGGGGCCACCCCGACTCAACTCACCGAGTCTCAAGAACAACTTGGCGAGTTCTGCCTTGAACTCCAGCCCTCTAACCCCCTTCTGACTCACTGAGTTATTTCCCCAATTCGGCAAGTCTACTCACTGAGTGATTTACGGGAAACCCTAACCCTACTCGCCGAGTCTGATCTTTCGACTCGACGAGTTCATGCCATGCACAAACTCCATAGACCTCCTGAGGTCAGATTTGTTCCTCTAATCCATAAATCTGACCTTCCCAAGCATGATAGTCATGTAAGGTTCAGACCTTGAGACTCATATAACATCTAGATGGTCTCACTTGGTGATTTAGCCCCAAAAATAACATCCTAAGTCCATGGCTCCCAAAATAACTCATAAAGCTCCAAGGGTTAAGGTCTCTAGACCTCTTGAGTCCATATCCAAAGCATAAACTCTAGAAGGGACCAATTGCATCACATATCCATCCTCTAAAGGGGTTAGAAAACCCTAACTCTAAGAATCAACACCAAATCTGAAGATTGTCCGAATAAATACCTCAAGATGAAGTCTCTGAACTCTTAAATCACCAGAATTGCACCTCCTCTAGCCTCCTCTTTCCTTGGTCACTTCCTTCTTGCAATTACTCCAACAAAATGATCAAAAGTGGCCTCTCCTTCCTCACAAACGCTCTAGATCTCTTAGAGTTTCTCTTTGGGGTTTGATAGCCGCAAATGACGGCCCTATGGGCCTTTAAATAGGTCCCAAACCCAGCAAATTAGGGTTTCATTAAACATCATGGACTCGCCGAGTCCAGCTGTGAACCCGGATAAGAATCTGCGACCATACTCGGCGAGTCTAAGCACCAACTCGCCGAGTCCACTCCCAACCCCCAAAAATAAAGGAATAAAATAATATAACTGGGAATCCAGATGTTACAATTGTCCCCCACTAGAATTAGAATTCGCCCTTGAAGTCTTACTCTGCAAACAACTCTGGATATTGCTCCCGCATGTCACGCTCCGGCTCCCAAGTCAACTCTGACCCTTTTCGATGCTGCCACTGGACCTGCACCAGAGGCACCTCCTTGTTCCTCAAAACCTTGATCTTCCAATCCCTAATCGCCACCGGTCTCTCAATATAGTTCAAGCTTGCATCCACTTGAATATCTTCTAATGGCACCACTGCCGACTCGTCGGCTATACATTTTCTCAACTGCGACACGTGGAAAGTGTCATGAATCTGACCCAACTCTGCAGGTAACTCCAAATGGTAGGCTACCCTTCCTATCCTCGCGATCACCCTGAAAGGACCAATATATCGGGGCTCCAACTTGCCCCTCTTCCTGAATCGAATCACTCCTTTCCAAGGAAAGACCTTCAAGAGCACGAAGTCGTCGACCTGAAACTTGAGCTCGGACCGGCGCCTGTCCGCATAAGTCTTTTGACGACTCTGAGTGGTCAACAACCTCTATTTGACTTGTTGAATCTGCTCTGTCGTTTGAAGCACGATCTCAGTACTTGCCAACACACGCTGCCCTACCTCTAGAGCTGCAAACGAGCCGAGCCGAGCTCGAGCCTGACCAGGCTCAGGCTCGGCTCGTTTAACTATTTATAGGCTCGAGCTCGAGCTCGGCTCATTCGAGCCTTATGGTACAAAGCTCAAGATCGGATCGTTAAGAATTGTATGGGCTCGGGCTCGGTTTGGGCTCGGCTCGTATACGATATACTCTAATTTCCTAAAATGGTATTTATTAAATTATTATTTATTTTAATATATAAAAATATAAATAATTTTTTTATTATATATATATATATATATATATATATATATATATATATATATATATATATATATATATATATATATATATATGTAGGCTCGTTTAGTCTCGCGAGCCTAATCGAGCCAAGTAACAAAGGCTCGAGCTCGAGCTCGTTTAATAAACAAGCCTAATATTAAGCTCGAGCTCGGCTCAGGCTCGTTTAAAATCGATCTCGAGTCGAGCTTTTAACGATTTGATCTCGAGTAGCTCACGAGTAGCTTGGCTCGTTTGCACCCCTACCTACCTCTCCCCAGCAAATGGGCGTTCGACACCTCCTCCCATATAACAGCTCAAAGGGTGGCATACCAATGCTCGAATGATGGCTGTTGTTGTAGGAAAAATCTACCAAGGGCAAGTACGTGTCCCAACTCCCGCCAAAATCCAACACATATGCTCGGAGCATGTCCTCGAGCGTCTGAATCGTCCACTCACTCTGCCCGTCAGTCTGTGGGTGGTATGCGGTACTAAAATGCAGTCTCGTACCCAATTCCTCATGAAACTTCTTCCAGAATCTGGAAGTGAAATGTACATCTCGATCTGAGACAATCGAGATCGGCACTCCATGCCGCGATACCACCTCTCTCACGTACATCTCTGCCAACCTCTTCGCGGAAGAGCTCTCACTAATAGCAAGGAAATGAGCGCTCTTCGTCAACCTGTCCACAATCACCCAAATTGCATTGACACCTCTCGTAGTCTTTGGCAATTTGGTGATGAAATCCATGGTAATCTGTTCCCATTTCCACTCGGGAATCTCTAACAGCTGCAACTTACCATGTGGACACTGGTGCTCGTCCTTAACCCTGCGACAGGTCAAGCATCTCTCTACAAACCATGCGACATCCCTCTTCATAAAGGGCCACCAATACTCCCTCTTCAGGTCCAAATACATCTTAGTGGCCCCGGGATGGATCGAGAACTTCGATCGATGAGCCTCTTGCATCAAAATGGTACGTGTCCCGCCCACAAACGGTACCCATATCCGACACTGAAATGTCATAAGCCCCCGACTATCGGTAACGAATTCCGATACCAGCCCGACAACTCGCTCTCTCTTCTGGCTTTCTGGCCTCACAGCTTCAGCCGGGGCCCCACGAATAGTGTCCAACACCGGAGTCATCACTGTCAATCTTAAACAAACATCTTGCATGGGGACGCCCTCCGCCCTACAGCTCAGTGCATCGGCTACAACATTAGCCTTGCCCGGTTGGTACAGGATCTCACAATCGTAATTCTTCACCACATCCAACCATCTCCTCTAGCGCATATTTAGGTTGGGCTAATCCATTAGATACTTCAGGATCTTGTGGTCCGTGTATATGGTACACCGAACCCCATACAGATAGTGACGTCAGATCTTGAGGGCAAAAACCACCGCCCCCAACTCCAGATCGTGGGTGGGATACCTCATCCGATAAGGCTTCAACTGCCTCGATGTGTATGCTATCACATGAACCCTTTGCATAAGCACCGCTCCCAGCCCAGATATCGACGTGTCACAATACACTACGAAGTCCTCCATCCCCTCCGGAAGGGCTAACACCGGAGCTTCGCATAATCTCTGGCGAAGTGTCTCGAAGGAGGACTGCTCCTCTGGACCCCATGAAAAAGCAACACCCTTCCGGGTCAACTTGGTGAGTGGCACGGCGATCTTGGAGAAATCCCTGATAAATCTCCGATAATAACCAGCCAACCCTAGGAAACTCCTGATCTCGGTAGGTGACCTCGGCAACTCCCAACTCATCACTGCCTCAATCTTGACCGGGTCGACCAATATCCCTTTCTGGTTAACAAGGTGCCCTAGGAACTGGACCTCTCGCAACCAAAAATCACACTTGGAGAATTTGGCATAAAGCCTCTCCGATCTCAAAACTCCGAGGATCTCCCTCAAATGCTCCTCATGTTGCTCTATGGATCTTGAATACACCAATATGTCATCAATGAACACGATCACCGAGCGATTCAACATCGGCCTGGACACTCTGTTCATGAGATCTATGAACACCGCCGGTGCATTGGTGAGTCCGAAAGGCATCACCACGAACTCGTAATTCCCATAACGAGTCCTGAATGTTGTCTTCTGGATGTCCTCGTCTCGCACCCTCACCTGGTGATATCCAGACCTCAAATCGATCTTGGAGAACCAAGATGCTCCATGCAACTGATCGAACAAATCGTCGATCCTCGGCAACGGGTAACGGTTCTTGACCGTTAGCTTGTTCAACTCCCGGTAGTCAATGCACATCCGGTGTGAACCATCCTTCTTCTTGACAAAAAGGATAGGCGCTCCCCAAGGTGAGCTGCTCGGCCGAATAAAACCTTTCCCCAACAGCTCCTGAAGTTGTGAGGACAACTCATGCATCTTTGGAGGCGCAAGGCGATAGGGCGCCTTGGCGATAGGCGCAGCCCCCGGAACCAAATCGATACTGAACTAAACTTGCCTATCGGGAGGCACACTTGGCAACTCTTCTGGAAATACATCTGGAAACTCGCACAATATCGGAACCTCATCAACTGACCTCGGTCTCTCTGAATCAACCCTCGCATCCATCACATATGCTACAAATCCCCTACAACCCTGCTGTAGACTCTGCCTCACTCTGGCGGCTGAACAAAACGCTAAACTAGCACGTGTACCCTCGCCGTACACCGTAAGAACTCCCACACTGGGTCTCGTATAGTCACCAGCTGTCTCTCGCAGTCAATGACCGCTCCAACTATGCTCAACCAGTCCATGCCCACGAAGACACAAACATCTCCCATCACAATGGGAACTAAATCAATCGGGAACTCAACGCCGAAAATCTCGAGTACACATCCTTGCATCACCTCGGCGGAATACACCGTCCTCTCGCCAGCTATGGAAACTCTCAGAGGTTGACTCAACGCCTCTCGGCTAATATTGATGTGCTGACTAAAACCCAAAGATACAAAAGACCGACTCGCACCCGAGTCAAATAACACCAAGGAAGGTACAGAATTCACAAGAAAAGTACCTACGCAGAATGCAAAATAAACACAATATCCCAACATCAAAATAAATAAAAGAAAGGATACATACTAGCCACAACGTCGGGCGCAGCGCGGACCTCCTCCGCAGTCAAATGAAAGGCTCTTCCTCGTGCCTTCGATACCTCGGCCTTCACTGGCCGACTCTCAGTAGATCTGATAGCAGCAGGGGCAAATCCTTGAGGTGCTCCCTGGGCTGTCCCTCGCAACTGTGGACACTCTGCCTTGCGGTGTCTAGTCTAGTTGCAGTGAAAACATACTGCAAACCCCTTGGGGAAATCCTTATCCATATGCCCCTCCTTGCCACATTTGTAGCAAGACCCTGCTCTGCACACCCCATCGTGGCTCTTGCCGCACTTGCCGCAAGTGCGGCCCTTCTGACTCCCAGATCTCGAATAAGCGGGCTTGGCCCGCTTGGCTACCGGCTGAGACTACGCCGGTCGCCGATCCCTCCCCTGAGACTCAGCCTCCTCCCTAGCCTGAGTCTCCAGCTCTATCTCCCTCTTCCGGGCATTTGCCTGAAGCTCAGCAAATGTCCGGTCCGTTGAGTTCGCCACGAACTCCCGTATATCCCTCCTCAAAATGCTCAGATATCGACTCATACATGCCTGCTCGGAGGACATGTGCTCTGGGCAGAGCATCGCCCTCTCATGGAACATCCGAGTAATTGATGTAACAGACTCGGTACCCTGCCTGAGGGTCAGAAACTCCTGTGCCAATCGCTCCCTCTCCACCCGGGGAACGTACTCGTCTCGAAACATAGCAGTGAACCTCTCCCAGTCACTGCAATAAGCTCAACAGGCGTGTAGTGCGCCGTCACAAACTTCCACCAGTCCTTCGCTCCCAAGCGAAGCTGGTTCAGCGCGAACCGGACTCTCAAATGCTCAGTAGATGAGCAAGTAAAGAAACACCTCTCCATGTATGAAATCCACCTCATCGTTGCAATCGGGTCCTGGGTCCCATCAAACTCCGATGGTTTTGTGTTGCTGAACTCCCAGAACAGCAACGCATCACCACCCTGCGGTCTAGCCACAGCTACAGCTGCAGCGGCCACAGCATCAGAAAGAGCAGCGTATCTCTCGTCAAATGTCTCTATCTGGGTGGTCTTGATAGACTCGAACATCTCTGGAATCTCAGCGTGGATGGCAGCAGCCACCTCATCATGAATCATCTGGCGGAGCTCCTCGTCGCTCACACCCCCTCCACTATTCCCTGGTCTGTGGCGTGTCCCCACCAAGATACCACTCTGAAATACATCACAAGATATCAAAGATTTGATCAAGCGTACAGACACTCGATACCCCCAATCCTGCTTGGTTTCTGGTACCCTAAGGATTCTTACTTGGGTTGCGCACTGAACCGGTGCCTTCGGTAATACAGGCCCAATACTACCGACCACACCGACTCAACACTCATTCCAAGTCCTCCTCCCAGAGTCCCAAATTTCCAAGCACTCTACTCTCTTAAATCATATGCTACTCACTAGCAGACATCTCATAAGCACCTCACTGCTATCTAAACACTCTCAAACATTTCTAGCATCAAAACCCCTAGACTAAGGCATCATATATCAGGCCACTCTAGTCCTAATAAGAATACCTAGTCTACTCTAGCATGTGTGTCATAATTCATCATACAGCATAACATAACATATCTGATAGCACTTAATGTAAGGGTATTTTGGGAAATCACCGTTTAGGCGCCGGCGGATCGTACACACGGCTCTGCTCTGTTTGTCTCAAAACTCTTTTTACTCTTTTCAAAAAAAATTACTTTATTATCAAAATTTTCCTCAAATCCTCAGTTTGAGTTCAGATACGCCCGAAGATGCATCTAAATCCCTCAAACCAAGGCTCTGATACCAACTTGTAACACCGTAAAAATTGAAACAATTTTTCACCTTAGAAAAACATAAAGTCTCATATACATTCATTTTTCAAAACATTGTATCAACATCATCTCAATACAAAATCCCAAGATCAAAACATATGAACTCCAGTGTGCGTGTGTACGAGTCATGCCGGTGCCTTCCCGAGATCATCGTTGTTACCTGAAACACCACCCATAACACTGTAAGCATAATTGCTTAGTGAGTTCCCCAAAATACCACATAAACACATATCAGCCACTCAAGGCTGTAACTCTATTGACCCTCTGGTCGAATATCTCTGTGGGACCCACTTGGTCCCATAACTCTATGGACCCACTGGTCCTAACTCTGTAAACTCTGAATCATGCATATCATATATCACAATAAATCACAACACATAATAACATGCAAATACACTGGCGTATAACTCTTAAATACTCTGTCACATAACTCTGTTACCACACTAGGTAAAGTATAGTGAGAAGATTCACCTCAGATGTCTCGGTAAATCTCTGACTCGGTAGAAATATGATCTAGCCTCCGCCTAATCACATAAAGTAAATACTCTCATAATTATAACTATACTCAACCGCCTCTTGGCACCTTCAGAAGGGTAAAAAACCATTTTACCCCTCTCTTGGCTTAAAGGCCACATTGTTGACCAAACCCTAAAAGTCAACAAAATTCAACGGTCAAACTTTGACCCGACTCATCGTGTGCACTTGGGCGACTCGGCGAGTCTACACGTGTCCACTAACTGTTTAGTCCCACTAGGCACGTCGAGTTCCTCCCCTTGATCGACGAGTCACACCTGGCATGAATCGCGGGGCCACCCCGACTCAACTCACCGAGTCTCAAGAACAACTCGGCGAGTTCTGCCTTGAACTCCAGCCCTCTAACCCCCTTCTGACTCACTGAGTTATTTCCACAATTCGGCAAGTCTACTCACTGAGTGATTTACGGGAAACCCTAACCCTACTCGCCGAGTCTGATCTTTCGACTCGACGAGTTCATGCCATGCACAAACTCCACAGACCTCCTGAGGTCAAATCTGTTCCTCTAATCCATAGATCTGACCTTCCCAAGCATGATAGTCACGTAAGGTTCAGACCTTGACACTCATATAACATCTAGATGGTCTCACTTTGTGATTTAGCCCCAAAAGTAACATCCTAAGTCCATGGCTCCCAAAATAACTCATAAAGCTCCAAGGGTTAAGGTCTCTGGACCTCTTGAGTCCAGATCCAAAGCATAAACTCGAGAAAGGACCAATTGCATCACATATCCATCCTCTAAAGGGGTTAGAAAACCCTAACTCTAAGAATAAACACCAAATCTAAAGAAGGTCTGAATAAATACCTCAAGATGAAGTCTCTAAACTCTGAAATCACCAGAATCGCACCTCCTCCAGCCTCCTCTTGCCTTGGTCACTTCCTTCTTGCAATTATGCCAACAAAATGATCAAAAGTGGCCTCTCCTTCCTCACAAACGCTCTAGATCTCTTAGGGTTTCTCTCTGGGGTTTGGTAGCCGCAAATGATGGCCCTAAGGGCCTTTAAATAGGTCCCAAACCCAAGAAATTAGGGTTTCATTAAACAGCATGGACTCGCCGAGTCCACTCATGAACTCGTCGATTCCGGCTGTGAACCCGAATAAGAATCCACGACCATACTCGGTGAGTCTAAGCACGAACTCGCCGAGTCCACTCCCAACCTCCAAAATTAAAGGAATAAAATAATATACCTGGGAATCCGGATGTTACACTATGTGACTTAGATAGTGATTCAACCACCAACTTTCTCAAGACTTAGACACCCAACTCTCCCACCTTGTCAATATGTGACTTCATCTCCAAGATGTGATCACACCTAGACCTTGCCTTGCCAATAGAGCTTGAGTGACCTTAAACATGTGGGTTAGGGAGAATAATTGGAGGAGGCGGAGGAAGTGTGAAGTTCCAAGAGATTTTGGGAAGATCATAGATGTCTGAATTAGACATCTTTTGGGAGATATTCAAGATAGTTGATTTAATGTCCTTAATATAACACCCAATATGAAATATTAAGGCTAGGACCCTACAAACTATTTTATAACTCGGAAGAGGGATGTCGTAATCCAAGCTATAAAATATTTGAAGGTAGGTGAATGACGATTCACCAATTTCCACCAACATAAACGAAATGTATTATTAGGTTTTAATTAATTTTTGAAACTCCTAGATTCTTTTGAGATTCATTGAACTGTTCAATGGCATGTTTCAATCTTGATTGTGCCCTTCAGGTTTTGTGACTGGGATGTCGAGGATCACAAAACAATGTATGAAGTAACCATGCAAACATACTTGGTACCCTTAATATTTACCGCTTAATCAATGTGCCGGTTAACCACACGCGCTCCACCGATACTACAATAAATATTAAGTTACCCTTTGCCTACCTTGTTAAGTCCAGGTTAGTGTGTCGGTTAACCACACACTAACGACTTAAACAAAGTGCAAAGTGTAATTTCATGGATTAGCACCTTATTCACATTTTCCTAAGTAACTAAGATTGGGTATTTATAAGATTTTAGTTACTTAGTATTTATCATTAATACTTTTAATGAAGGGAGAATTCTAGTCCTTGTCCTACCCGTTCGGCTAACGACCCTCCACCGGTCAAGGAAGCAGTGGGTGAGAGTGGACACCCATTAAACTGCCATTTTATAGGCAGTAACCTTATACCCCCCTTATAGACCGACTTCGTGAATGAGGCCTACTAACGGTAAGACTGACTTTAATCTTATATATATATATATATATATATATATATATATATATATATATATATATATATATATATTATTAACTTATAATATTATAAAGTATAAGGGTTGAATTTTAACTTTTAAAATTCTAAGGACTAACTTGGAATTAAAGTATTCATAAGTGAAAACTTTTCAAATTCCAAAACTTGAGGGAAGGTTTTGAAACTATTCAAAACTAATTAATTCCATAACATATGTGTTTAAAGTAGTTTTAATTAAAAAACCCTTCAAGTTCCATAAGTTGAGGACAAGTTATGGAAGACTTTAAACTATTAAAGAATGTAACTTTTCTTCTTTTGTAACTTATGGAACTAATTAAGGCTACACATTCTTATTATTTAATGAGGTGACTCTTGAACCTCCATAACTTGAGGACAAGTTATGGAGTCATAAAACGATTTAATGAGAACAAGACTCTTCATTTTGTAACCTTTGCCATCTTTTATAAGTTTTAAGAAACTTAAATGTGACCTTTCATGTAACAAGAGGACAAGTTACACAAACACATTTTAGAATCATCTCTTAGATTAAAATGGATTGAAAACACATAATCACTTAACTTATCTATTAATCTAAGCAACTCATTTGAACAAAGATAATTCACATCAAATTTGTTCATGTAATTAGCATAACTTTTAAACTAATACAAAACATGAATCTATTGAAAATTATCTTTGAAATTGGATTAGCATGAACATTACCACATCAAAAACAAGTTTATAAGGTCAAAAACTACTTAGGGTAATGTTCCTAGTCCAATTCCAGCCAAGTACCCCAAAAATATGCTGTCTTGAGGCCAAACTCGTCGAGTTATTCATGGAACTCGTCGAGTTCATGCTCTAATACATGAACTCGTCGAGTTTTCTACCAGAACTCATTGATTTTTAGGCCCTGACAGATTCTCGGCTTTGAAAAATCTATTTGCATCAAGTATAAGAGAAAGCAAGCCTAGGCTCTGATACAACTGTGGGGTTTTGAGCATTCTAACACTCCTAAGTGTACATGCAACCCTAAATACCTTGGATCTATGTTTTCTCTATTATATATGCAAATATGAACTTTCCAAGGTATTCATCCTAACTAGCATAATAACATAGATTCATATGAATATCTCAAGTTAGAATTACATACGTTTTTTGTTGTAGAATGTCTTCATGAAGCTTGAGTGCCTAGTACCCCAAGTGTGACACCTCAAATAGGTCACACAACACCAAATACACTTGGAATAACTTGAGAGAATATACACACTTCATGAAATCGGCTAGCCCTTTTTTCTCACACATAGTGGCCGATTTTCTCCAAGAATAAGATCATTATATAGTTAGGGTTACACCATGTAAACCCTAATTGTCATGTCCTTTCATTTCCATGGTCCATGGGTACAAATACACCATGGAGCATCCATGGAGCATCTTATGGGTTTTAGCCCAACTTGACAATCCATGGAGCATTAGCCCACTATATAAGTATGGATGATTACACAATCAACCCATATATTTAATTAGTCTTCTTTTGATCACTTAATTAATACTAGATTAATTCTTGATCAATACTAATTAAATAATATTTTTAATATATTAGAACTTATAATATATTAACCAACCTTAAGTGTTATTTCTCTCATTATAGTCTATCCAAACGTATGATGCCATGCAACCCAAATGGACCATGTTGGGTCAGGTCAAGTTTTACCAATTACAGTTATGGACTTAGACATTAATCCAACAATGTTGGGGAGTGATATCAGACAGTTTGTGTGTCGGTCCAGCTGTAAAACGCTGGAGAACATGATTGCGAGGGATCGTGAAAGGGAGATTGATTTAGAGATGGAGAGGAAGAGGAAGCCAGAGGTGGTATCTGGCATAGGAAGTTTGGGCAAAAAGCCCAAGGTATCGGATCATAGATCTAGGGGACAACAGATCCACAGTCAGTGTGGCAAGTGTGGGAGGTTGAACGATGGTGTGAGCAAGGCAGGGAGTTCAGGCTGCTACAAGTGCAGTCTGACTGGGCTCATGAGCAAGGATTGTACAGCTACTACTACTATGACTCCCACCTCAGCATCTGATCTGATTTGCTTTCAGTGCAATCAGAGGGTACACAAGAGGTCCCAGTGTCCTAGTTTAGTAGCATCTGGGAAGGGGGCGACACCTGCCCCTACTACATTGAGGATTACAGACGGTCGTCAGGGTCGGGCTTAGGCGCAAGTGGCGAAGAGTAGAGCGTTCCAGATGACAGCAGAGGAGGCGTGAGCGACTCCTGACATGGTGACGGGTATGCATTTTTCTCTTATCTCTGTTTTTTTTTGTATTGATTGTTCTTATGGTTATGTGCTTTTGTATAGGTTCGTTCCTAGTGAACGACATTTCAGCTACAATATTGTTTGATTCGGGGGCTACCCGATCATTTGTCACACTTGCGCTTAGCAAGCGGTTTTGCAGAGCTCCAGGGGAGCTGGATTTCCCACTTGAGGTTGAGATAGCTAATGACAGGACCGTCAAGGTCGTGAGAGTACATAAGGGGTGTTCGCTATGGTTATTTGAGGAGCAGTTCTTAGTGGATTTGGTTCCTATTCCCCTGCGAAGGAATAAGGTTATAAAGGGTATGGATTGGCTGACCCCAATGGGGCAGTGATTAATTGTGAGATGTAGTTAGTAAGGGTCCGCACTCCTGGTGGGGGAGAGTTAGTGATTCAGGGCGAGAGGCCACAGCACAAACCGATTCTTTGTTCATCACCGAGAGCGAGGTGCTACTTCCAGCAAGAATGTGCGGGGTATGTCACCTATGTTATGGATGCCCGGGAGAAGGGTAAGGCTACAGTTGATGATGTACCAGTGGTGCGAGAGTACCCGGATGTATTCCCAGAGGATTTACCTGGGATACCCCCAGAGAGGCAGGTTGAGTTTAGGATTGACCTAGTGCCTGGTGCGGCTCTGATAGCCAAGACACCATATCGGTTGGCTCCTCCAGAGATGCAGGAGTTGTCTACATAACTGCAAGAGCTGCTAGCCAAGGGTTTTATCAGGCCGAGTAATTTGCCATGGGGAGCCCCAATCCTATTTGCGAAGAAGAAGGACAGGTCACATCGCATGTGTATAGACTACCGAGAGCTGAACAAGGTAACAATGAAGAACTGTTACCCACTTCCGAGGATAGATGATCTGTTTGACCAGATTCAGGGAGCATCTTGGTTTTCCAAGATTGATTTACGGTCGGCATATCACCAGATGCGGGTCAGAAATGAGGATGTGCAGAAGACCGCTTTTAGGACCCGCTATGGTCATTATGAGTTCGTGGTGATGCGGTTTGGGCTCACCAACGCTCCAGCTACGTTCATGGATCTCATGAACTGCGTATACATGTCGATGTTGGATCGGTCTGTGACAGCGTTCATTGACGACATCTTGGTTTATTCCAAGACTCAGGAGCAGCATGAGGAGAACCTAAGAGAGGTGCTAGAGACACTAAGGATGGAGAAAATTTTCGCGAAGTTCTACAAGTGTGAGTTCTGGTTGCGTGAGGTGCAGTTCCTTGGGCACCTCGTCAACCAGAAGGGTATATTAGAAGATCCGGCCAAGATAGAGGCTGTGATGCAGTGGGAGGTCCCGAGGTCTCCATCTAAGATTCAGAGTTTACTAGGATTGGCAGGGTACTACAGGAGATTCATCTAGGATTTCTCCAGGATAGCAGTTCCGCTCACTCGACAGACTAAGAAGTCGGTGGTGTTCTGCTGGGGGCCTGAGCAGCAGGCAGCATTTGAGACCCTCAAACAGCGATTGTTCAAGGAACCGGTTCTTACCCTACCAGAGGGTGTGGATGACTTTGTACTCTACTGTGATGCTTCGATCACAGGCATGGGAGCAGTATTGATGCAGTGAGGCCATGTGACAGCTTACGCCTCTAGGCAGTTGAAGCCTCACGAGGCTAACTATCCGACGCACGATCTAGAGTTGGGGGTTGTTGTGTTCGCCCTCAAGATTTGGCGACATTACCTCTATGGGGTCCGGTGTACCATTTACTCGGATCACAAGAGTCTGAGGTACCTCATGGATCAGCCAAATCTAAACATGAGGCAACGTCAGTGGTTAGACGTGGTAAAGGATTACGACTGTGAGATCCTTTACCATCCGGACAAGGCCAACGTAGTGGCCGATGCCTTGAGCCGCAAGGCGGTAGTGGCCCCGATCAGAGATATATTTCTGAGGATGACAATGATTACCCCACTACTGGAGCAGATTAGGGAGGGGCAGGCTGAGGGCCTGAAGGAGGAGCATCAGAAGTGTGAGAGGATCGTCGTCCGAGTAGCTTCCTTTGATTTTGATAGTCGAGGATTGTTAAGCCAACATGGGAGGGTTGGGGTACCGTACTGGGGCAGAGTATGGCCGGTGTTGATGGACGAGGCCCACAAGTCTCGGTTCTCCATCCACCCAAGGGCGACGAAGATGTACATACATCTTCGACCCAATTACTGGTGACCCTGCATGAAGCGGGACTTAGCTTGGTACGTGGAGAGGTGCCTGACCTGTAGGAAGGTCAAGGAAGAGCACCAGAGGCGCCACGACAAGATGCAGCCGTTAGATATTCCCGTGTGAAAATGGGAGGATATCACCATGGATTTCATTACTAATCTTCCCAGGACCGCACGTGGAGTGGATTCGATTTGGTTCATCGTGGATCGGTTGACCAAGAGTGCGCATTTTATATCGATTCAGGAGAGCATATCAGCCGAGAAGGTAGCCGATGTTTACATGTGAGAGATAGTGGCATGACATGGAGTTCCTGTTTCGATAGTGTCAGATCGAGATGTTCGGTTTGCTTCCAGGTTTTGGAAGCGGTTTCACGACGAGATGGGTACTCGTCTTCATTTCAGCACTGCCTTCCACCCTCATACGGATGATCAGAGCGAGAGGATGATTCAGACTCTCAAGGACATGCTTCGGGCAGGTGTCCTAGATTTCGGTGGCAGTTGGGATACGTTTCTTCCATTAGCGGAATTTTCGTATAACAACAGTTACCACGCTAGTATTGACCAACCTACCTTTGATATGCTTTATGGGAGGAAGTGTAGGACCCCAATATGTTGGGGTGAGGTCGGTCAGATAATCATAGGAAGTACGGAGGTAGTACTCAATACCACGGAGTTGATACAGCAGGTCTGTAGCAGGCTCCAGGCTGCTCAGAGTCGGCAGAAGAGTTATGCCGACAGGAGGCGTTCAGACTTGGAGTTCCAGGTAGGTGATATGGTCCTCCTGAAGGTGTTACCCTAGAAGGGTGTCATTAGATTCCGGAAGCGGGGCAAGCTGGGGCCCAGATTCATAGGTCCGTTCAGGGTTTTGGCCCGGGGGGTCGGGTTGCTTACCGTTTGGACCTTCCAGCAGAGCTCAACCAAATACACAACATGTTCCATGTATCTCAGTTACGGAAGTGTTTGGTTGACGAGTCAGCAGTTGTACCATTGGAGGATATTCAGGTTGATAGCAGCCTGAATTACATCGAGAGACTCATTGCGATCTTGGATCGGAAGACGAAGACCTTGAGGAACAAGGTAGTTCAGCTACTAAAGGTGCAGTGGCAGCACCGGAAGGGTTCAAAGTGGACATGGGAGTCCGGGGAGGAGATGAGGGAGCATTATCCGGAGTTGTTTTCAGATTCAGTAGCAGCAGACTTCGAGGATGAAGTTTGATTCAAGTGGGGGTGAATTGTAACATCCGTCTCTCGAGGTATTAATTAATTAATTATGCAACTTAAAAAGATATTAGATTATGGTTGGACTTGACATATGGATTGGAATTTAAGAATCTTGGGCCGAGAAGTAGACTGCCCATAACCCATATGCAGGGCGTAACCCGGCGTATGCGGGGCGTGGTGTCATTGGATGCGCGGGTCATGAGAGGTATATGTGCAGCGTACCATAAGGTACGCCCAACGTACGCAATAAGACACTAAACCCTAATTTCAGGGTTTAAGAGGTATATAAACCCCATTATAGCCCCCTAGTTTTTATCAGCCTCCTCACCTACAAGAAAACCCTAATACGTTGTTACCCTCTTCATTGTGTGAAATTGTTTTTTGTGAGTGCATTAATGAGAGAAAGTTGTGAAGAAGGAAAGCAAAGGTTGGATAAGAAGCATGAGCTCCAGGATCTGGACTAAGCTCACCAATTTTTCATAAAAAGAAGGTAGAAAGCACTTAAATTTCTTCCTCATATTCTAGATGTAGAGTTATGGGAGTTTTGCACCTCTTTAGGTCCAAAGGTTGGACCTTGACCTTGTGAATCTATTTTTGAGCTTGGGTTTACCATCCTTGAGGCTCAAAACACCTTCTTAGAAATAAAGTTTCAATATTTGAGGCTTTCATGAATCCATCCATGAGATCTAGTCATTTCCATGGAAATAGATTATTCTTTTTAGAGTTTGAGCTTATGTGAGCATTGCAAGCCATCAAGTAAGCAACTTTATGGCTTAAGGCATGGAATAAGACTTTGATCTAAGTTTGTAGCTTCTGACTTGGAATATTAAGCACTTAATAGAGAAACGACTTAACAGGGTACTACGCAGAGTGTACGTGTAGGTACGCCCAACGTACTTGCCATCAAGCAGTTATGCTAAGCGTACTCTGGAGTACACCCCGCGTAGCACAGTCAGTTTGGACCTTGAGTTTTGGGCCTCGGTGTGGGCTGTATTTTGAACTTTAGGCCTTAGTGGGCCAGCAGGAGTCAGTGAAAATGGGCCAAGTATAGGTGTTGGGATTAGGGCAAGGCCCAATAAAGGAATTTGAGCCCAATGTAGCAAATTGGGCCATTAATGGGCCAATAGTGGCTTGAGAAGTCTATCTAGTGATTGGGCCTTCAGAACTCAGATTTTGGGCCAAGGGCATTTTTGGGCATAGGTAGGGCCATATGAGGAGTTAGGCCCAATTTAGAAAATTAGGCCATTAGTGGGCCTTAAGTGGGCCATTGATGGACTTAGAAAGGATTAAAGGGTTTGGGCCTTGGTTAAGACCCACACCATATCAGGGGTAAAATAGTCATTTTACCCATAGAAGGATTCTCATTTTGATTAAGTGTTTTATTGGTCATGATAGTCGGAGAGCAGTCGGGATAGCAGTCAGGGATCCTTCAACCAGATTTTTAGCAGTCAGCTCTTCGAGGTGAGTTTCCTTCCAGTATGAACGGGTCTACGGCCACAATGTCGGCCTGTATAGATATCAGTAGTTCCGGACTGCGGTCCGTCGCCGTGGTGGTCCCAAGAAGTAGTCCAGTATGCTTGATGTCTTTGTGATTCAGGCATGTCTATGTGTTATGTGTTCCAGACTGCGGTCTGATGTAGTATGCAATATCTGTGTTATTGTTATATGTTATTATTATGTTATGCTATGTTTAGTTAGTTCCGTACTTTGGTCCGACGCAGTGGTCAAGGCCCTAGTTAGTTCCGGACTTCGGTACGATGTAGTGAGCAAGGCCCTAGCTAGTTCCAGACTTCGGTCCGATGTAGAGGGCAAGGCCCTAGTCAGTTGTAGACTTCGGTCCGATACAGAGGGCAAGGACCTAGTGCGTTCCAGACTTCGGTCCGATGCAGTGGGCAAGGCCCAGTATGTGCTTTATATGTTATCGTATGGTATGTGGTAGATTGGGGGAGCTCACCAAGCTTCGTGCTTACAGTTTCAGTTTTGGTTTCAGGTAATTCATCTAGCAAGGGGAAGGGCTCGGGATAATGGCATGGCACCCGCCACAGTTTTTGCCTGGGAGTTAGACTCTGATATTTTAGACATGATCTGACATCAGTTGTGATATGAGACATATTTTATGACATTTTGAGACACACAGATTATGGTTTTCTTATATAATATTTGGATATTATGGTTTTAGTAATGTTTTCAAATGAAATTTTTGGCTTGTATTTTTAGGATGTTTCACAATTGGAGGTGCTATGTGCCAACCATAGTCTCGCCATTATGCCACGAGCCGTATCATGATCTTTCCTTGCCAGGTCGGGGAACAAAACCCTGGGTCTTATAAACAAGTGCAAGGAGCCACATACTGGTCTTCCATGCAAGCATCATAAAGACAGCTAGCATACAATCTACAACTACTTATGTACTTAACTGCCAGAGTCCAAACTCTGGTCTTGCATACATATTTTCCAGGAGCCACCTCCTAGTCTTTCATACAAATGCCAAGGGCTGATCCATGGTCTTCCTATAATACATAAACCAATAGGTCGACATTGGTGCCTTCGACCCAATAGTACAGTGAGAAGACTCACCTCAATCCAAGAAAACCGAATACTCGAACTGCTACTACCGGAAACCTCACACTGACATTAACAATTAATATTTCATCAATAATTGATTCCAATTAAACCAATATTTCTTGTCCAATAACCCAACCTTCAAGGTGAATGTCCATTTTACCCTTTTCCTTACCTTGCTAAAATCTAAAGACCAACCCATTAGCATCATTAGCCCAAATCCCTCATTTGACACCACAATGGCCAATACGGCCCAACTATCCAAATTCGGCTCAACCCATCATGGACCTATCCAGAGAAGGGCCCAATATCTTAAAAGGCCCAAAATATCCAATGGTCAACCATGGACAAACTTCTTGTTGGATTAGTGTCTAAGTCCATAACTATTTTGGTATGTACTTGACCCGATGGTGCATGGTCCTTTTGGGTTGCCTTCACCAAAGCAACTTGATAGGATGAATTATGGAGAGAAAGGATTAAATATGATTTATTAATATATTATGAGAATAATATATTAAAGGAGAAATCATATTGTTTAATTAATATTAGTCAATAATTAATTGGTAATTAGTTTTGTGACTAAAAGAGATTAATTAAACTTAAGGGACTAGAATTGTAATTATAAGATAATTGCGATTTGGGCCATGGATTGCCTTGTATTAAGGAGTGGACGAATTCTATGGGGAAGCACATAAGGAAATCGTCAAAGGCCTTAAGGAAAGGGCTCCATGGGTTGCTTAGGGCTTAAGCATCCAAATTAGGGTTTCCTTGTTAGATAACCCTAATTGCCTCCTATATAAAGAGATCCCTTATGACCAAAAACGTGGCTAAGCTTTATTCTAGGGTTAGAACACGTTTTGGGCAACTCCATCCTCTCTCCTCTTCATCCTCTTGCTTATGGTGTTTGTGAACCATTAGAGGAGTGACACTTGTGACTCTAAGCCTTCCAAAGTCAATAACAAGAAGATTTGGGATTGTTATTGCTACATAACAATCAAGGTAACATCTTAAACCTATTCTCATGTTAATATGATTACTTGAATGTTAGAATTAGGATTTATAGTCTTGGATAACTTGCATGTACAATAGAGAAACCTAGATCCAAGCATTAGGGTTTGTATGAGCACATAGGATGTTCTTAGGACCAAAATCCATCACTTCTAGTCAATGGTTAAAGGTCAAAAAGTCAACATTTCAAGGAATCTCAAACAGGTCGAGTATGCCCCGTGTACTCAGCTAGTACGCCCAGCGTACACCCTTTGAGGCCAGTACGCGCAGCGTACCAGATGGGTATGCCCAACATACTCCCCCGAACCCCATCCTTCTCCATTAAGCACTTAACCACTTAAGTCCTTGCTCCAAACTCTCAAATCTGATTCCTATGGATTACTTATCACGTAAAGTTGTCAATTTTACTTGCATGCATGGCTTAATGGGGCTCTAAAGCTCAAAAAAGCTTAATAAAGGGTCTTAGCACATGCATGAGTCCAAACAAACCATAAAGTTTGCATTTTTATGCTTGAAGAACCCTTTAAATGTCTAGATCTACTAGATTGAGCCTTTGAAACGACCTTAACCTAGAAGGACCAACCAAAAGGGACTAAAATGGCCATAAACAAACCCAAAAGAAGATCTATACAATTAGTAGACAGGATAGGGACTTTATACCTTAAAAGTCACGAAATCAAGATGCTAACACTGGATCTCTAAGCTCCCTTCCAAGGGATGAGTCTTCAACCTTCTTCTTCTTTTACACAAACCACCACAAACACTCTTCCAAGCTCCAAAACTCACTCAAGGTGCTCTAGGGTTTCAATAAAGGCTAAAGGGGATGGAGGCTAACCTAAAATGTCCATAGGAAGGATATAATGTTGCTTATATAGGGGTAATACCCCAAAATTAGGGTTTGGTGCTGAAGGGAGTACGTCCGGCACACTCCTTAGTACGTCTGGCATACTCAAGGAGAACCCGCGATCAACTTAACCATTACGCCTCGTGTACACGACGAGTACGCCCCGTGTACTTGTTGAACCTCCAAAACATTTAAACTTCGTTTTGTCATAACTCCCTTGTCTTAAGTCCGTTTCCAACGAACTTTATATCCACAAAAAGGTGACGAGGATCCCTACACTTCTATCAAATCACCCTCGCCTAAGAACTTCCCGAACCAAACCCACAATTCATAAAGTACCGAGTTATCAAATTACGATTATACCCTTGGGCTCCGAAACACAAACGAACACTCGGATTACTTATTCTATAACACCCACATCTAAAAAGGGCCAATTCCCTTCTTCCCCAAGGCCTTAAGCCTTATGATAACCAATAATCGGGCCACAGCCCCAAATAATGAAACGATTCGAAATCGAGTGTAACAGAAACGGTGGTGCGTGGATGGTTCTCGGCGAACGTAGGTATTTGTGGCTGATGTTCTTGGTGGTTAGTGGCAGAGATAGCATGTACGCAGAGAAAGTAATTTCTTTTCATCTTCCTTTTTTTTCTATTTTTTGATTTATGTTTGGTTTGTTTAAGGTGGAATAAGGGTGATGGATTGAAATATTTAGGAGATGTTGGTGCATGGTTGGTTCTCCGCAAAGGCAACGACTCTATTGAAGGTGTTCTCGGTGGTTAGTGGTGGAGATGGAAGGTTACATAAGGCTGGTCCGAGGTGGCGATATGTTTAGCTAGACATGAAGCAGATTCATGAAGATCTAGGAATTGTTTTCAAGAAGCGAAAGATGGAAAAGAGTGTAAAAAACAATGGTAACATGGAATGTATGGTGTTCTTCGTGGATGTAATGGTTGTTTCTGGCTAAGGTAAGATAGATGGCCATGGTGTCAGCTAGTGGTGGTTTATTATCGGTTATGATGGTGGTTGATGTAGAGATGCTCGATGGTGGTTAATGGCGGAAAAAGTGGTGCTGCTTGGTTATTGAATTCTCGGCAACAAACAGACGGCATAGATGACGGTGGTTTATGGGTGGTTTTCAGTGGGATAGGTTTTTTTTGGTGTTGTTTACTTATTTGAAGCGGTTTTCATCATTTTATGGTGCGGTTTGTATTGTTATCAGCGAAGTTCTTTAAATTGGTTCGATCATATATATATATATATATATATATATATATATATATATATATATATATATATATATATATATATATATATATATATATATATATATAGGTTCGTAAGTGGATGAACAATTATTGTGTGAATGTAGGGATTAATGTGGACCCATCATTTTAAAATATTAATTTTGGTAAATAAATAATTAAATCCTTAATCCCTTTTACTTAGGTAATTAGTTTAATGATTTAAAACTACCATCATCAAGAAGACATTGAGCGTTTTTAAATTCTCCATCGCAGCCACCACCAAACTTCATCAGATTGAAAGCCCTTCCCCACAACCCTACCATCGCACCACCAGTTCTCACCATCATCGGTTCATTAAAGGTTTCACGGTCTCACCGGTAAGATCAGCACAACCGCTACCATCTTCCATCACTGTTTTTTCAAGGAGTCGTCACCAAACCCTTGATGGGGGTATTTTGTTCTGGAGAAAATATGAAGGTATTTTGTTGCTATTAGATTCTATTGTTGTTGCGTCTTCCTTCCCTGTCGCCTGCTCTGAATAGAACTCAATAGTATTTTTTTTCTGTACTGCAAGTGTTTCTTTTCTCTCTTTTTTCCTTCTAAAATTGGTAATTTTGTTCATCTCTTTACTAAAATGTTCTGATAGTGTTCATTTATTCTTTTGAAATGTTTTTTTTATCTCATTTTCCTGTTGAAATTGGAGATTTTGTTCGTCGTTTATTATAGAAATTGTTCTTATTGTCTTCATTTTTTTTGAATCTATTAAATGGCAGATCATAAGTTAAATTGGTGGTTTTCTTGTATTGGAGCTATAATTCCACATACATTAATGTAGTTTTTGTGGTGTTTTTCATCATGTTTCTACTCTTCATAGAGACATTCTGCTTGGACTGATCAAATTGACGATCTGATTTAAAGGAAACAATTGTGTAGCAGGTGTAATGAAAAGTATAATTTCCTGATGTTGCCAATAGTAAATTACAGTTCCCTGATGTTACCAACAGTAAAATACATCTAATCCAACAAGAGTACGTATGGTTGACATGTTGAGCTTGTAAACTTAAACTCGTATGTGTTATTGTTGCTTGATATGGCAGTTCTTGGAAAATAAAATCTTTAAAGATGATTTGATAATATTCCTTCACAATCTGTCACCGGAAAATATGTAAATTTGAAAGATGGACATACACATGGAGAATCAATGCAAAAACTTCCTAATATAGTTTGTCTTTTCATTTTGCAGGAATTCTTATAACAACTATTCTTTTATTTCAAACAGAAGTAGATAAACTCAATTCTATAGCCTAGTAAAGAAGATCAAGTTTATTCTGCTACACATTTTACATTTTCCAGAGTCATACGTCAAGAATATGTTATACATTCTTTCAGAATACCTTACATTCTTTTAAAAAAATACATCACATTCTGTAAGAATATTGCGTATTCTTTAAGAATTCTAATTCTTTTGATATAATTTTCTAATAAGAATGATTTTGATTCTTCATTCTTTATTTTGATGTTGCTATAATTATTCATTATTCTATTGTCCTCGCATCAAATGAAGAGTTTTCTTATAAGAATTGTTTCAAATTTAGAAAAAATTTACTTGGTTGTTTTTGTAATTCATTTAGAATTGTGTTTTGTTTGAAATAATATTTATAAATATTCTTTAAGAATGCTCTTCAATTTGAACTTATGTTCTTGGAGGGGACCAGAAAATATACAAGTATTCTTTAAGTATTATAAATAATAATTAATATAATTAATTTGATTTGGATAAGTTTCCTGAATTTATGGATTTGACTAATTAATTGCCTAAAATAATGATATAAAAAAGTGTATATTACTCCAAAATGATTGGTTCAGAATTGTTCTTACATCCACACAATAAATGTCATCCGCATTATAACTTAGCCCTATTATATATATATATATATATATATATATATATATATATATATATATATATATATATATATATATATATATATATATATAATAAGGTTCAATAAAGAACCATAATTAACAAATAACCAAAGAACCAATCGTGAACATCGGAAATCATAATGATCAACGGCCAAGGAAATAGATGTACATTTGTACATTGAACATACACACCAGATTATACCAAAAAATCCACCTCCTTACCAAAAAAACTCAATTTTTTTTTTCGTTTAAATTTTCTTAGGCCACATTTTTTTATCGAAAAAAAAACCCCGAATATACCGTTGTTCATGATTTTCCGTCCTCTTTCCATAGAGATCCATGTTGAGATATAAAAAACAAACTTTTTTTTTTCAAAAAAAAAACTCACTTCATTTTGTTATTTTTTTCAATATTTAAGTTTATTTTTATCCAAAAAAAAACTAATTATATACCGAAAATAATTTTTTTTTTTGTACTCTATTAATAAACATCAACACCGATTAAAAAAAACTCGATCAGTTCAAATTCACACCATGAATCTAAACTGTAGTTATTTTAATTTGTAACATTCACAATATATTGATTTACTATTTCAACTCTTTGATCATTCGCAAATTAACTTAATGAAATTTACATATGAATCGAAATATATTTTATGTAGTTTTATAATATTTTAACGTTTTCATTACTCATAAATTAGTTTTGTAAAATCAACAAATGGATTTATTCACATTGTGAATCTGACTTACTATTATTCACACTGTGAATCTGAGCGGGTTTAAAACGTGAATTCGAACATGTTGACAATGTGAATATGAACAGGTTCACAATGTGAATTTGAACAGAAATTTCGATTTTTTTAAAACATCAATATGAATCTATGTTTAAAGAGTACCAAAAACAAGAATTTTGATATATTTGTTCATTTTTTCTAAAATGTAACGCTTGATCCAGGTATTATTTATTTCTCAACATTTTAAGGTTTGGATAGGAACTCGATGAGTTGGGGAGCTCTAACTCGTCATGTATGGATCTATATGGACGCAAGATTAAGGGTCTACTCGACGAGTTGGGGAGCCCCAAATTGAAGAGTAGACGTTGGAAAGAAAAAACCCTATTTTTCAAGTTTTGCACCGTATTTAAAGGCCTTAAGCCTCATTGATAGCCTCCTCTATCGCCTTTTTGTCTAGAGAAACCCTGAATCATGTCTCATCTCCCATATTTGAGTGTGTGTGAGAGTGAGTTAAAAGAGTGTGTTCCTTGGTGTTTCTTGAAGGAGTTGAAGTTGGTGGTGCAGAGTTGGAGGGAGAAGCTTTGGATCCTAGGATTTCTCTGTTGTGGCAGCCATATTAAAGTATAAAGTCAATACCTTGACTATTCTCTTGTTAGATCTCGTCCCTTGAAAGTTTATGGCCCTTATTAGCCTATTTTTGAGACCATTCTTGGATTTGAGCAGGTTAGGAAGATATGGCTTCAGATCTAGACATCTCATGACCCTTGTGGACTTAAAGTTGCCAACTTTATCAAGTCTTGGCCCTCCTTCATGCTCTAAGCCCCTTGATAAGCTTTGTATTAGTGTTTTAGCCCTTTGATGCCTTGCATGGATGTAAAGTTAAATCTTAACCCTAGGGGACCAGATCTGTAGTTTGGGGCTTTAGTTTTGACTAAAAGGGGTTGCATATGTTAAGACTGGGAAAACTCGATGAGTTGCCCTAACAACTCGACGAGTTGGATCGGGTTTTCTCGCTTTCTAGATACTAAGCAAACTCGGTAAGTTGGCTAGGGTTTTTCCCGGATCTCTGAACACTGCAGGAACTCGACAAGTTCCTAGATCCACTTGATGAGTTGGGTCAACATGGACTGTTGACCTTGACTGTTGACTTTGACTTGGACCAGGGTTGATCAAGTTTGGCTTTAAGGGTATCATTGTTAATTCAGGGTTTTGTTGAAGTTAGTTACAAGGTGGTTGTAGGCGGTTAAGTTCGGAGTTGTGAGTTGGGATTTGATTTTAACGGTTCAACATTTCTTGAGAGGTGAGTCTCCTCACCATACCAATGGGTCGAAGGCACCAAGACCGGACCCCATTATGTGATATATGGATTAATGTTAGTTGGTTATGTGTTATGTTGGTATGACATTTGCATGGAAGACCTCGAGGGCTTCCCATGGTAGTAGATTGAGACTATGTGGGGGTTCCCATGGCATTTGGTGTAAGACCTTGGAGGGTTTCCATGGTATCCTAGTATGTTTGTATATTTAGCTCGCATGAGATTTCCTTGGTTAGCTAAAACCTTATGGGGTTTCCCATGGCAGTTAGTGAAGACCATGTGGGGGTTCCCATGGCAGGTAGTTAAGACCCTATGGGGGTTCCCATGGCAGTGGGTTAAGATCATATGGGGGTTCCAGTGGCACCCGATGTAAGACCTTGGAGGGTTTCCATGTCATCCTTATACGTTTGTATACATGGCATATGTGGTATATGTAGCTGATATAACTAATATGGTTTATGTGATTATGTGGAATGCGTAGGGTATGCTCTGGGGAACTCACTAAGCATTAACTTATAGTTTGTTGGTTGTTTCAGGTACTTCCGGATCTAAGGACAAAAGCCCGTCATGATGGCATGGCATGCACTCTCCGACATTTCCTTTGGGGACACTCGGATATTATGAATAAAATGTTTGATATTATGAATTTTGAAAACAATGTGATTGTGTAATGCCCGTAGATCCGGGCTAGTCAATTTAGAGGTAATAAGGGTCGAAAACGACTTTTCAACAAAAGATTATTTAGAATAAATAAACTTAACCAAGTTGTAGAATATGTCTCAAGATTTCCGTACATATAAATAACGCCGAAATCCGAGTTATAAAGAAGAAGTTATGGCCCGTCGAAGTTTTACGGCAAAACCGGCACGACATCGGGATACGTAAATAGTGAATTTACGTTGGAGGACTTTTTAGCCTTACTAATATAAACAAAAGTCATATAATATGTTAAGCTAAGAGCGTCCATGAAAAGAACGCCCAAATCTGACTTCGTATGAGGAAGTTATGATTTTTCTAAGATTTAGAATAATAGTGCACAACCCGAAATTCGAATTTTAGATCGAGCGGTTTTTGGCCAACGCGACCGAAATGAGAATTGAAGATCTCGTTAATAGGAACTAAACAACAAAAAGATAGACGGAATTGGATTCCGTATGTAAAAGTTATGAATTTTTAAGGGACCAATCCTGTCCCGACCTGTTAAAAATATAACTTTAAAAATAAAGTCAAAATTAGCCGATGGAGTCTAAATGAAAGTTGTAGGGTACGGTCCTGCCTACGCGTGGATATAAATAACGTCAAAAACGGAGTCCGTATAAACGATTTATAACATATAATAGTATATTTACGTATTAAAATAAAGTATAAATCATATATACGTATACATACATATATATATATATACGTATACACACACACACACACATATATATATATATATATATATATATATATATATATATATATATATATATATATACAAATTTATATATCATTAGAAAGGTATCGACGATGCGGTCATTATAAGACTATGGTTGAGTATTTTCGACATTAGTTTATTACAAAAATCGTTAAATCTATTTAAAATAGTACTATGAATGGGTGTTTAGTCGTTTATATAACTATAAGGTCATTAAGTAATTATGGAGGGTAGTTTTCGTAAATTCAACAATTATAAATAAGAGGCTTCGGCTCTCATATTTCTTGCACCATTCTCTTGATTCAAGAGTCTTTCTCTTCTTATCCCCCGAGAATTTTGATCCCTCGTGATTCGACTTCTCTTTCTGTAGTTTTAGTATAATAAGGTGAGCGCTGAAGCGCTGCACGAATCTTTCTTAGAAAGATCCAGCGACGAAGTTCTGCCCTGCAGAGCTCGGCTCCTAGCTAAAATGCCATTGTAAGTAAGTTATGATTACACTATTTTAAATATAGTTTATATTTAAAATTAGTATTGTTATTATGAACTTATAATAAATATTTTGGCTATTATTATGAATTATATAAGTGTCGTTATAATATATTTTTAACTACACGCGGTACGGGGACTATGGTTTAAAGGGCCGCATAGGGTTGTTGGATTTCAGAAGTGCTATATGCCAAAATGGTCATGCCCTCCAGTGTTTTATGCCTGTCCCCTGTCTGTACATAGTAGTTGGAAAGTATTGTTTAAACGCTTATATAATAATAATAATAATAATAATAATAATAATAATAATAATAATAATGATAATAATAATAATGATAATAGTAATAATAATAATAATAATAATAATAATAATGATGATAATAATAATAATAATAATAATAAGACTAATAATTAGTCACGGTAAATATTAGACTAAAATCTAGTGGTAATAATACTAGGTTTCGTCGAAGGAAATTCTTTTAAAGTAAACGAAGCGCTGTCCGAGTACCGAGTCACCACTTTATCAAGTGAGTGCATGGTCCCTCTCATCTTACACATAGATATGAAGTATTTAATATATATTACGTGTTGTGAGTGCATAGTTACTTTCGTCTTACACATAGATATGAAGTATTTTATATAAATTACGTGCTATGTGTGCATATTGTCTGAATACTTGATGTCTATGCTGGATGAACGATTTTATACATGTTTTAAATGATTTAAACTGTATATATGTATTTTATATCTACATAATATGTTGGGAAAAACATGGGTAGATGAATGATGAGGGCTGAAGGCTGAAATAGAGGAACATTAGTAGTATGGACCTGGTGCCCTATAGGTGAACATTGGCAGCAATGGGCCTAGTAACCTATAGATGAGCACTGGCAGCTGCGCCAAAATATGTAGATGTTTTAGATCTATGATAAACATCCTAGCATTTGCGCTCTAAGGATAGTATCGGCAGTTGTGCCTAATAGAGAACATTATAACCATGACAGTAGCTTCTAAAGGACAATACCGGCAGAAGCGCCATGTCACAATTCTGGCAGCTGTGCCTAAGTAATAGAACTAGCAGCTGTGCTTGACAGCTGTGTCATTAACAACGATGGACTTCGTACCTATTCCTTAAGATAATCCTTAGGAATGAATGAATGAGAAATAGTTAATTTTAGGGTAGATCCTTAAGAGTAAAGAAGATAATGGGGATGGGTAATTGGGTTACCTATTTGATGATTAAACATAATAATAGCTTTGTTTTAGTGCTTTAGCCCTTTGATGCCTTGCATGGATGTAAAGTTAGCAACTTTACGTGACATCTTAACCCTAGGGGACCAGATCTGTAGTTTGGGGATTTAGTTTCGACTGAAAGGGGTTGCATATGTTAAGATTGGGAAAACTCGACGAGTTGCCCTAACAACTCGACGAGTTGGATCGTGTTTTCCCGCTTTCTGGATACTGAGCAAACTCAGTGAGTTGGCTAGGGTTTTTCCCGGATCTTTGAACACTGCAGGAACTCGACAAGTTGCTAGATGCAGTTGACGAGTTGGGTTAACATGGACTGTTGACCTTGACTACTGACTTTGACTTGGACCAGGGTTGATCAAGTTTGGCTTTAAGGGTATCATTGTTAATTCAGGCTTTTGTTGAAGTTAGTTACAAGGTGGTTATAGGCGGTTGAGTTCGGAGTTGTGAGTTGGGATTTGATTTTAACGGTTCAACATTTCTTGAGAGGTGAGTCTCCTCACTGTACCAATGGATCGAAGGCACCAAGACCGGACCCCATTATGTGATATATGGATTAATGTTAGTTGGTTATGTGTTATTTTGGTATGAAATTTGCATGGAAGACACCGAGGGGTTCCCGTGGTAGTAGATTGAGACTATGTGGGGGTTCCCATGGCATTTGGCGTAAGACCTTGGAGGGTTTCCATGGTATCCTAGTATGTTTGTATGTTTAGCTAGCATGAGATTTCTTTGGTTAGCTAAACCATGTGGGGGTTCCCATGGCAATTAGTGAAGACCATGTGGGGGTTCCCATGGCAGGTAGTTAAGACCCTGTGGGGGTTCCCATGGCAGTGGGTTAAGATCACATGGGGGTTTCCAGTGGCACCCGATGTAAGACCTTGGAGGGTTTCCATGGCATCCTTATATGTTTGTATACATGGGTTATGTGGTATATGTAGCTGATATAACTAATATGGTTTATCTGATTATGTGGAATGCGTGGGGTATGCTATGGGGAACTCACTAAGCATTAACTTACAGTTTGTTGGTTGTTTCAGGTACTTCCGGATCTAAGGAGAAAAGCCCGTCATGATGGCGCGGCATGCACTCTCCGACATTTCCTTTGGGGACACTCGGATATTATGAATAAAATGTTTGATATTATGAATTTTGAAAACAATGTGATTGTGTAACGCCCGTATATCCGGGCTAGTCAATTTAGAGGTAATAAGGGTTGAAAACGACTTTTAGACAAAAGATTATTTAGAATAAATAAACTTAACCAAGTTGTAGAATATGTCTCAAGAGTTCCGTACATATAAATAACGCCGAAATCCGAGTTATAACGAAGAAGTTATGACCCGTCGAAGTTCTACGGCAAAACCGGCACGACACCGGGATACGTAAATAGTGAATTTACGATGGAGGACTTTTTAGCCTTAGTAATATAAACAAAAGTCATATAATATGTTAAGCTGAGAGCGTTCATAAAAAGAACGCCCAAATCTGACTTCGTATGAGGAAGTTATGATTTTTCTAAGATTTAGAATAACAGTGCACAACCCGGAATTCGAATTTTAGATCGAGCGGTTTTTGGCCAACGCGACCTAAATGAGAATTGAAGATCTCGTTAATTGGAACTAAAAGACAAAAAGATAGACGAAAATGGATTCCGTATGTAAAAAGTTATGAATTTTTAAGGGACCAATCATGTCCCGGCCTGTTAAAAATATAACTTTAAAAATAAAGTCAAAATTAGCCGACGGAGTCTAAACGAAAGTTGTAGGGTACGGTCCTGCCTACGCGTGGATATAAATAACGTCAAAAACGGAGTCCGTATAAACGAGTTATAAAATATAATAGAATATTTACGTATTAAAATAAAGTATAAATTATATATACGTATACATATATATACAAATTTATATATCATTAGAAAGGTATCGACGATGCGGTCATTATAAGACTATGGTTGAGTATTTTCGGCATTAGTTTAGTACAAAAATCGTTAAATCTATTTAAAATAGTACTATGAAGGGGTGTTTAGTCATTTATATAACTATAAGGTCATTAAGTAATTATGGAGGGTAGTTTTCGTAAATTCAATTACTATAAATAAGAGGCTTGGGCTCTCATATTTCTTGCACCATTCTCTTGATTCAAGAGTCTTTCTCTTCTTATCCCCCGAGCATTTCGATCCCTCGTGATTCGACTTCTCTTTCTGTAGTTTTAGTATAGTAAGGTGAGCGCTGAAGCGCTGCACGAATCTTTCTTAGAAAGATCCAGCGAGGAAGTTCTGCCCTGCAGAGCTCGGCTCCTAGCTAAAACTCCATTGTAAGTAAGTTATGATTACCCTATTTTAAATATAGTTTATATTTAAAATTAGTATTGTTATTATGAACTTATAATAAATATTTTGGCTATTATTATGACTTATATAAGTGTCGTTATAATATATTTTTAGCTACTCGCGGTACGAGGACTCTGGTTTAAAGGGCCGCAGAGGGTTGTTGGATTGCAGAAGTGCTATATGCCAAAATGGTCATGCCCTTCGGTGTTTTATGTCTGTCCCCTATCTGTACATATTGGTTGGAAAGTATTGTTTAAATGCTTATATAATAATAATAATAATAATAATAATAATAATAATAATAATAATAATAATAATAATAATAATAATAATAATTAGTCACGGTAAATATTCGACTAAAATCTAGTGGTAATAATACTAGGTTTCGTCGAAGGAAATTATTTTAAAGTAAACGAAGCGTTGTCCGAGTACCGAGTCACCACTTTATCAAGTGAGTGCATGGTCCCCTTCATCTTACACATAGATATGAAGTATTTAATATATATTACGTGTTGTGAGTGCATAGTTACTTTCCTCTTACACATAGATATGAAGTATTTTATATAAATTATGTGCTATGTGTGCATATTGTCTGAATACTTGATGTCTATGTTGGATGAACGATTTTATACATGTTTTAAATGATTTAAACTGTATATATGTATTTTATATCTACATAATATGTTGGGTAAAACATGGGTAGATGAATGATGAGGGCTGAAGGCTGAAATGGAGGAACATTAGTAGTATGGACCTAGTGCCCTATAGGTGAACATTGGCAGCAATGGGCCTAGTAACCTATAGATGAGCACTGGCATCTGCGCTAAAATCTGTAGATGTTTTAGATCTACGATAAACATCCTAGCAGTTGTGCTCTACGGATGGTATCGGCAGCTGTGCCTAGTAGAGAACATTATAACCATGACAGTAGTGTCTAAAGGACAATACCGGCAAAAGTGCCTCACATAGATTGTCACAATTCTGGCAGTTGCACCTAAGTAATAGAACTAGCAGCTGTGTTTGACATCTGTGTCATTGACAACGATGGACTTCGTACCTATTCATTAGGATAATCCTTAGGAATGAATGAATGAGAAATAGTTGATTCTTAGGGTAGACCCTTAAGAGTAAAGAAGATAATGGGGATGGGTAATTGGGTTAACTATTTGATGATTAAACATAATAATTATATTATTTTGGGTTGAAAACCCTATGTACTCACCAGGTTTCCCAACCTGACCCACTCAGTTTATTTATATCACAGGTGTTGATATGAAGTTACATTACATTGAGAGACTAAGGAGATATAAATCACTAGTGATAATGAATATAAGTTATGTTTATGTTTATGTTTCTATATTGACGATGACATCCCAAATGTTTTAAAATGAATACAAATACGTTTCTTCGGAAATGCCTTGATAACGTATTTATCATGTTTTACTAGGAACAAATTCCGCAACATTTTTATTAAAAGAGGTACTCTGATTTTCATAAAGCATAAAAAAAATCGGTCTTTTCTAGCCGTGAAAATGGGGATGTCACAGTTGGTATCAGAGCATTAGTTTTAGCGAACTAGGAATTTGTAGGAAATTTATAGACTTAAACTTAGAATGCTAAGCGATGATTGTGAGATGAGTGTCAGCTATATTTTAGACACGGGTACTAGTTTATTTTAGGAAAGATGCCTAAAATGTTTTATGTGCTAAATGTTTTATGTTATAGCTATAAAGATACCTTATATGCTATTATTTGTTTGGATCTATGGTCTGTTACCGACCGGATCTGGAAATTTTATGTGTTCAGATTTCTAAATGTTTGATTACGGTATTAGAACTGGCATATAACTTTTTGGTGTGACAAGGAGATCTATATGTCTATTGTAAATAAAATCTTTCCTATCTTAAAATTCTCGCCTTGGTACACCAAACGTCTGCTTGGGTGTACAAAACGTCATGGTGAAGATAGACTAGGAAATATCCGAGGAAGATGACAACCTGAGCCTAAGAATGTGATGGGTCATGCATCGGTTGTTGCGCCTGCACCCAAACCTATCACAATGGCAGAAGTTCAGGAAGTGATGCGAACCATGATAGACTTAGAAAATAGAGGAAATGAGATGACTTACGATAGTGAATGATACCTATAGGAAGATATCATAAGAGAGGTATCTTGCCTTTAGAATACTTTTGATAAAATAGTAGTATGTCTAGAGAAGTACGATACATTTGAATGTACACATTTGATTGGCGGGATGATAGAACGATAGGTATAATTCCTAAAGTTTTCCTATCATCTGGAATTTCCATCACCAACCGAGTTGAAGCAGAATTGATGATTGAAGATACGCATGGAAGAAGTCCTAGTAAAGTCTAGGGAACATTTTATGATTATTTGGACACACTCGTATGTGTTAAATTGTTTTGTGATTTTAGGACTTGGGGGACTACGAGACAATACTTGGGACGAGTATGAGTAGGTGTGAAAGGTAGTAGATGCATATACTACTGGAAGCACATGACTCACGCTTGGATCAGGGAAAGTCACAAGATTACCAAGAAGCCAATAATTGATTCCGTTTTATTGAAGCATGTCGTTACCATCGTTTCGGTAATGACTAAGAAGATTGTTGTTATCCTGACCCTAGTGGTCATATCAAATTGAGTCCGACTAAGATGAGTATGATACGTGGTTCAGAGAACCAATTTCGATGTAGCATCTGACTTAAACTAGAAGATTGAAATGAAAGCTAACCAAGGAGATCATTAGAAGTATCGCGATGATTGTTAAAGAAGTTGGTAGCTAGAAATGCTACATGTTGAAATATGATTGTATCACATTAGAGCATGAAGGAAGGTATAGTTCTGGAATTTGACTCTAAGAGACCTAAGTCTGAGCGTTGCAACATATGATGAGAGGTCATTAGAACGTGACACATCAGCCTATTGTAGTAATCAAATATACTTATCTTAAGTTTGTTAAGAAGAAGAAGGAGTCTCCATTAAGGATCGAGATCGTGACTTGAAGGTCATAATTTGGAGTCTAACTGGAGATAGGGAGCAAGTGCAAGATCAAGCACCACCTACAGTCAAGGAGTCCAAGAGTTAGAAACTTGTTCAAAGCAACATAAAAGTTACGATTATTACCTAGGATGAAAAGATAACGTGTGGAGTCATCATGTCAGCCCTGTTTCGTTGATGATTCCGGGACGCAATCATCCTAAGGGGGAGATAATTGTAACGCCCTTAGATCCGGGCTAGTCAATTTAGAGGTAATAAGGGTTGAAAACGACTTTTCGACAAAAGATTATTTAGAATAAATAATCTTAACCAAGTTGTAAAATATGTCTCAAGAGTTCCGTACATATAAATAACGCCGAAATCCGAGTTATAACGAAGAAGTTATGGCACGTCGAAGTTTTACGGCAAAACCGGCACGACACCGGGATACGTAAATAGTGAATTTACGATAGAGGACTTTTTAGACTTAGTAATCTAAACAAAAGTCATGTAATATGTTAAGTTGAGAGCGGCCATAAAAAGAACGCCCAAATTTGACTTCGTATGAGGAAGTTATGATTTTTCTAAGATTTAGCATAATAGTGCACAACCCGGAATCCGAATTTTAGATCGAGCGGTTTTTGGCCAACGCGACCTAAATAAGAATTGAATATCTAGTTAATAGGAACTAAACGACAAAAAGATAGACGAAAATGGATTCCGCATGTAAAAGTTATGAATTTTTAAGGGACCAATCCTGTCCCGACCTGTTAAAAATATAACTTTAAAAATAAAGTCAAAATTAGCCGACGGAGTCTAAATGAAAGTTGTAGGGTATGGTCCTGCCTACGCGTGGATATAAATAACGTCAAAAACGGAGTCCGTATAAACGAGTTATAAAATATAATAGAATATTTACGTATTAAAATAAAGTATAAATCATATATACGTATGCATATATATATATATATATATATATATATATATATATATATATATATATATATATATATATATATATACAAATTTATATATCATTAGAAAGGTATCGACGATGCGGTCATTATAAGACTATGGTTGAGTATTTTCGACATTAGTTTACTACAAAAATCGTTAAATCTATTTAAAATAGTACTATGAAGGGGTGTTTAGTCGTTTATATAACTATAAGGTCATCAAGTAATTATGGAGGGTAGTTTTCGTAAATTCAATTACTATAAATAAGAGGCTTGGGCTCTCATATTTCTTGCACCATTCTCTTGATTCAAGAGTCTTTCTCTTCTTATCCCCCGAACATTTCGATCCCTCGTGATTCGACTTCTCTTTCTGTAGTTTTATTATAGTAAGGTGAGCACTGAAGCGCTGCACGAATCTTTCTTAGAAAGATCCAGCGACGAAGTTCTACCCTGCAGAGCTTAGCTCTTAGCTAAAATGCCATTGTAAGTTAGTTATGATTATCTTATTTTAAATATAGTTTATATTTAAAATTAGTATTTTTATTATGAACTTATAATAAATATTTGGGCTATTATTATGACTTATATAAGTGTCGTTATAATATATTTTCAACTACTCGCGGTACGGGGAATCTGGTTTAAAGAGCCGCATAGGGTTGTTGGATTTCAGAAGTGCTATATGCCAAAATGGGCATGCCCTCCGGTGTTTTATGCATGTCCCCTGTCTGTACATAGTGGTTGGAAAGTATTGTTTAAACGCTTATATAATAATAATAATAATAATAATAATAATAATAATAATAATAATAATAATAATAATAATAATAAGACTAATAGTTAGTCACGGTAAATATTAGACTAAAATCTAGTGGTAATAATACTAGGTTTCGTCGAAGGAAATTATTTTAAAGTAAACGAAGCGTTGTCCGAGTACCGAGTCACCACTTTATCAAGTGAGTGCATGGTCCCTCTCATCTTACACATAGATATGAAGTATTTAATATATATTACGTGTTGTGAGTGCATAGTTACTTTCCTGTTACACATAGATATGAAGTATTTTATATAAATTACGTGCTATGTGTGCATATTGTCTGAATACTTGATGTCTATGCTGGATGAACGATTTTATACATGTTTTAAATGATTTAAACTGTATATATGTATTTTATATCTACATAATATGTTGGGTAAAACATGGGTAGATGAATGATGAGGGCTGAAGGCTGAAATAGAGGAACATTAGTAGTATGGACCTAGTGCCCTATAGGTGAACATTGGCAGCAATGGGCCTAATAACCTATAGATGAGCACTGGCAGCTGCGCCAAAATCTGTAGATGTTTTAGATCTACGATAAACATCCTAGCAGTTGTGCTCTAAGGATGGTATCGGCAGCTGTGCCTAGTAGAGAACATTATAACCATGACAGTAGCGTCTAAAGGACAATACCGGCAGAAGAGCCTCACATAGATTGTCACAACTCTGGCAGCTGCGCCTAAGTAATAGAACTAGCAGCTGTGTTTGACATCTGTGTCATTGTCAACGATGGACTTCGTACCTATTCCTTAGGATAATCCTGAGGAATGAATGAATGAGAAATAGTTGATTCTTAGGGTAGACCCTTAAGAGTAAAGATGATAATGTGGATGGGTAATTGGGTTAACTATTTGATGATTAAACATAATAATTACATTATTTTGGGTTGAAAACCCTATGTACTCACCAGGTTTCCCAACCCGACCCACTCAGTTTATTTATATCACAGGTGTTGATATGAAGTTACATTACATTGAGAGATTAAGGAGATATAAATCACTAGTGATAATGAATGTAAGTTCTGTTTATGCTTATGTTTATGTATTGACGATGACATCTCAAATGTTTTAAAATCAATAAAAATACGTTTCTTCGAAGATGCCTTGATAACGTATTTATCATGTTTTCTGCGAACAAATTTCGCAATATTTTTATTAAAAGAGGTACTCTGATTTTCAAAAAGCATAAAAAAATCGGTCTTTTCTGGCCGTGAAAATGGGGATGTCACATATTGGAATTTTATATTTTATGGAAATGATTTTTTTACTTAAAAATGAAAAAATTTATTGCAAATTTTACATAAAAAAATAGATCTTAACTTTTCAACAAACATATAAAATGAAGTGGGTTTTTTGAAAAAAAAAATCATTGTTTATATATAAATATAGATTTCTATGGAAAGATGACGAAAAATCACAAACAATTGTATATTCGGTGTTTTTTTCAGTAAAAAACATGACTTAAAAAAAATTAAACTAAAAAGAAATGGGTTTTGTTATAATGTGGTGCATGTGCGTCCATTGTAAAAGTCTACAACCTTTCCTATTGTCGTTGATCGATTTAAATTTCGATTCTTTGGATTGGTTCCTTAGTTCCTTGATTAATAACGGTTCTTTGTTGAACTTTTTCATATATATATATATATATATATATATATATATATATATATATATATATATATATATATATATATATATATATATATATATATATATATATATGTACACATTGCGAAAATACGAAAAAAAAATTTAATTTTATAAAAATCAAACATATGTACTTTAGAAATTAAATTTATTAGCAAGATAATATGTTAAATGATAGGTGTTATGATAATGGGAAAACTGTAATAAAGTCACTAAATATTGGCATCATAATCAATTTAGTCTTAATATATTTTCTTATTCAATTAATTCCTAAATACCGGTAATCGTATTCAATATAACCTTTTGGCTCAGTCAACAGGTCATCCAACTTTCATAAATTACATTTTTGGCCCAAATATTAATATTTATTACAAAGTTGTTCCAAATTTACACTTTTGGCACATATTTTTAATTTTTTTATAAATTTGGTCCAAACTTTACCTTTTTGCCAAAATTTTAGAATTTTATTATGAATTCATCATAACTTTAGTTTTTTTACAACTTTTTTTCTCAAAGAAAATTTTCAAATATATTTTTTCTTTATAAAATCATATTTATACAAAAAAAAAACGTATTTTCACATAAAAATCTTATATTTTCTATATAAAAACTTTTTTATATATGGAATATCTAGTTATAATAATATGTATTTATTAAGTATATAAATATATACAAATCCGTTTTTATAAAAAAGTGTATACAAACACCTATCACACACACACACACACACACATATATATATATATATATATATATATATATATATATATATATATATATATATATGCACACAAATAGGTGTGTATCTATCTTTTTATATAAAATCGTGTTTGTTTATTTTTTTTATAAAAATGTGTTTGAATAATTTTTTATATAATACGTGTTCATATACATTTTATAAAATCGTGTTTGTATACATTTTATAAAAACGTGTTTGAATCATTTTTTATATAATAAGTGGTTACATATTTTATAAAATCGTGTTTGTACACATTTTATAAAATGTATACAAACACGTATTATATAAAAAAATTATTCAAACACGTTTTTATATAAAAAAATATATACAATCACGATTTTATAAAAAAAATATAGTTAAAATAGGTGTTTGTATACATTTTTTTGTAAAATACGTGTTTGTATACATTTTTTTTTATAAAAACGGATTTCTTTATATTTATATACTTAATAAATATAAAAGCTTTCTTTAAAAAGTTTTTTGTATATGAAATATCTAGTTATAAAAATAGGTATTTATTAAGTATATAAATATAAAGAAATCCGTTTTTATAAAAAAAAAATGTACACAAACACCTATTATATATATATATATATATATATATATATATATATATATATATATATAAAATCGTGTTTGTTTATATTTTTTTTTATAAAAACGCGTTTTAATAATTTTTTATATAATACGTGTTTGTATACATTTTATAAAATGTATACAAACACGATTTTATATAAAAATATAGATACACACCTATTTGTGTGCATATATATATATATATATATATATATATATATATATATATATATATATATATATATATATATATATATATATATAAAGGTGATAGGTGTTTGTATACATTTTTTTTATAAAAACGGATTTGTATATATTTATATACTTAATAAATACATATTATTATAACTAGATATTTCATATATAAAAAAGTTTTTGAAAAAAGTTTTTATATAGAAAATATACGATTTTTATGTGAAAATACGTGTTTTTTTGTATAAATATGATTTTATAAAGAAAGAACATATTAGAAACAATTTTTTGAGAAAAAAATTGTAAAAAACTAAAGTTAGGATTAATTCATAATAAAAATCTAAAATTTGGGCAAAAAAGGTAAAGTTTGGACTAAATTTGTATCAAAATTTAAAATCTGGGCCAAAAGTGTAAATTTTGGACTAAAATTGTAATAAATTTTGTAATATTGGCCAAAAATGTAATTTTTGAAAGTTGGATGACTTGTTGACCGGGTCAAAGGGTTAAATTGAATACGATTACCTGTATTTGGGGCTTAATTGAATAAAAGAATATATATAGGGACTAAATCGATTATGAAGCCAATATGTAGGAACTTTATTGCAGTTTTCCCTATGATAATATAGATTTAAAGAAGGTTTTAACAACCGTTTCTCCTTTTTTTTCACATCCTTAGCCACTTTTAAATTCAACATTTCATAATAAAAAAGTCAAAAAAAACATGTTTTGTTCATATGAAACAATTTATCATGTATCATCAGTTGTTATCATGTAGTTTAAAATTTAGACGAATTATTGTCCAAAATATAAGGTTGAAGTGACACAATCTCATAGGTTTTCATTGTTTTTGAGTTTTTGCAAAATATTTGCATTTTCTCATATATATATATATATATATATATATATATATATATATATATATATATATATATATATATATATATATAGACACACACACACACTAGTGATTTACCCGCAAAAAGCGGCGGCGGCGAATAGTTTTTTTCGGCGATATTTTTTTATAAAAATGTTATGTTCTAAAAGAAAGTACAATATGTCCAAGACAATATAATCCAAATTTGGCGTTATTTTTAACATGATACATTAAATAACTGATAAAAATAAATGGTTTTAAGGAACACAAAATATAAATTGTGTAAGTCGTTCAAACAAAATAATAGAAGAATACACCAAATATTGAAATGTAAAAACACATAATTGCTAATGCATTATTAATCACGCGTCACTTCTTTATATACCATATTTGTTTTATAGATTTCATTACACTTGAAATTTTCATTAGGCTTCATAAAAACTTTTGTATTGTCACGTGAGACCCCTCTGGACAATGCAACATAAAGTTGGCCAGACGAAAATATTGGGTCAGGAAGATAAATACCTACATTTAGAATTGTTTGTCCTTAAGCTTTATTGATCGTCATCGCAAAGCATAATCGAATATGAAATTGTTTCCTTTTCAACTTGAATGAGAACATGTCATCTTTAGACGAAGATAGAGGAATATTTGGCAATAATATCCTCTTTCATATAGGAATGTTGACCAACAACTATTTCTGCATCAATGACATTCTGCTGAAAGCTTTAAAACCTAATCAATTATCATGGTCTTGTTTGTTTTAACTGATTATCCAAAAGCTCAATATTTTTCAATTGTTGTAGCATCCACACTCAATCATTCATATTCTTTCATTATCACTTTTTCTTTGTCAATATTTTAAAATGTTGTAATGGTAAATGGTAGGAGCTTTTGTAGTTTTCCCCAATGGAACCACTTAATTAAACACTTTAAGTGTCTCATAGGCATAAGAACAAATAGTTGGGGTGCAATATTTTTCGGATTTGAAGAAACAAAAAGATGAGTTTGGTTCTCAAGATTGAACCTTTTCTTAAGCATGTAGCCCAAATCTCATGAAGGATACTCTGCGTAAAGTAAAAAACAAACCCAAAAACTAAGATTTCAAATAGGAAAAGAACCAATAATTGCAAATAATGCTTAAAATGTTAATTGACATGAGACTTCAAACATAAACATTGCAAAAAATTACATTAAGTATTAACGCACATAAACTTGACACTGATAAAAACTTAAAGCTTGAATAAAGGAAGAAGGATTCTAACATTTATCTTGGTCAACAACTTAAAAAGCTTTTGTATGAAATACTTCCTAAGCCCTATCTTTCTAAAATCTGCATACTTCAACCTTAAATCACTTCCGTTTTCACTGAAATAAAAACACAAAGAAATCAAGATGGACATTTCCAAGAGAAATATGAACATATTATATTTTTTATCCCACTATCTGCAAAAACATACCTATATATAAACTCAAGCTTAAGATTTACTTTTGGCAAATACTATTCGTTTACAAAAGAAAAAAGAAAAAAGAAAGATGATCGAACCTTGAAGGGTAGATCCTAGAGTATGTTGTAGATAAAGATCACAAACCTTATTGGACACTTACTACTTGTTCCCCTAAATGTACAACTTATTGTCTTAGATTTTTCTTTGGTTTATCCACCTGGTATAAATTCATCTAAAAAAGGATTGAAACTAATAAGTATTCAATCAAGGATGCATGTTTGTGTGTGTAAAGGGGAAGAAAGAGAAAGATATGAATGACGTACATCTTCAACCAGAGCAAGTTTTCTTTCTCTTATTGTTAGGTGTTGATTGAGAATGGGTTTTCCTGAAAGTGTTGATTTGTGTGCTAGGATTTAGATCTTGTTCGAATATTTAAATCTTTTAGGTGGTCAAGAAGGGCATCATAGTGATAGCTTGTAGCAATAAACAGAAACACCTGCACTACTGACAAAATTTGTTCCTCGGTAATACTGTAAAAAAAACAAAAGAGAAAAAGTGTTTTGTGATATTACCAATTAATGGAGAATTAATGAAATAAATTACAACAAAACTTGTAACTTTTCCTATTGTAATTGACAAAAGGTCTGTCACTTTGAATAAATTTAGCAACACCAAAATCTTTAGACGTTCTAGAAGGAACCATGCCTTCAAACTTACCGAACTTACATTTTCTTTAAAATAAATCAACCAACAAAATAATAAAGAAGAACAAACAAATATCCTTTGGACGATAAAACTATTTCTTATAACTAAAATCGGTACATGGAGGTGGATGTGGGGAGATACCACATATAGTAAGGCGGATACAACCATCATCACCTTCATTATCATCTTCCCTTTTTGCTATGTCTCCCTAATCGATTTCTTCAATGTGTGATTTGGATCTTGACTGAAATTCCAGTTAAAAGATATTTCCAAAAAAAAAGATATATTAGAAAATTGAAAATGAATGTTATAACACAAAATACACACTAAAATAAATTGTAAACTCGGACTGATTATTCTTCTTCACTTGATGTTTCCTATTTGATGGTCATAAATCTAGATTGAAGCATTAGAAACAGTTGTTAGTAACAACCGTTGTGGGTGGTTGAAGGCAAAAAGAGGCGGACGGATTACGGTTTCGGAGAAGGGTGACCATGGATGGCGGAGAAGACAGAGCATTTTTGGGTGCAACCTTAAACAAAAGGGAATTTTTTAATATATGTTATGGGATCCCTTATGTAAGCCCTTATGGGAGCAAGTTAATATATGATAAGTGTCAATATTTGTTGGTATGATAGGAGATGCCATTTAAAGTATTTAGGGTTTTCTTGAAGTATTTTATGATGGTATTTGATGCTATCGTAGTTGTACCTCTTAAAAATTTCAAGAAATATCCAATATGCTTTAGATATATATATATATATATATATATATATATATATATATATATATATATATATATATATATATATATATATAGTTAGATTTATGTGAGACGACCTAATTTTGTGAGACCGTGAAACGCAATCCTAGCCAATCATTTTGTAGATAAAAAATAACATTTTTAAAATGCAAAATAATTAAAAATTTTCAATTTTTTTTCTTCAAATATTATTATCGTAATTTATATTTTCCAATAAATAAATAAATAAATACCAAAAAATAAAATAAAAATAAAATAAAATATTGTTTTTTACATATATTCTAATTGAATATTAGAATATTCTAGTAGAATATTAGAATATTTTACATATCTGACAAATTTAGTATAATATTATAACATTGTAAAAATCACATTACAATATTTACATGTAATATTCTGTTAGAATATTTCACGTATTTAAAAAAACGGTAATTTTTTTAGGTAAAAAAAGTGACGAAAATCATAGTTGTCAAAATCGCGATCCTGATCGTAGGATCGTACGATCCTACGATCCTAGGTATGAAAAACGATCCGGATCGTAAAAGGATCGTATTTAGGGTAGGATCGCAGGTAAGATCGTAAGATCGTAGGTAGGATCGTAGGATCGAGATCCGATCCGATCCTACCTTCCTTTGATTTTTTTTTTTTTGGCAAATGAAATTTTTTTTACCACTTTATGCCTTTTATGCTTTACCAATCTACCATTTATCATTTTTTATTATGACTTATGACTAATATTTTGAAGTTTTTATAACTTTTGAATGAAAAACTAAATGTTTGAAATAGTTTTCATGATTAAATATTATAAATTAAAATTATATTCTATTTTGTGGGATCTTAGGATCTCGATCCCGATCTTGCAAACCCAAAATCGATCCTAAGTAGGATCCCGATCATGACAACCTTGACGAAAATAATAATTAAAAAAAGAATTTCGGATTTTTCCTTTTATTTTGCAATTTAAAATTATTTTTAGATTGTGTCTCACGGTCTCACAAAATTTGTATGGTTTCAAATGAACCTGAACATATATATATATATATATATATATATATATATATATATATATATATATATATATATATATATATATCCTTATTGTATTAAATAAATAGGTTTATTCTCCTATTGACAAGTGTCTTACTAATAGAACTCTTCATCATTTCTAGTAAATGAAGGTTTTTTTTGTCGCCTTTCACACTCTCATTCAATTGCCAAATGTCATTTTGTGGTTATTTTGAATTAATTTTTTTCACATGTCATTTTATGAGTTTTTCTATTTTATTAAATTTCACATAATATTTTAATATAATAATTGCACTAAATGTAGTAATAACTGAATAACTATTTCATTAATAAACATATCTTTTAATTTCAAAATTCTCAAAATTAAAGCTCATTAGTTGCTTTGATTTATTTAAATTATTTGTTTAAACTTAAAACGTAAAAAACATTTCTATTATTATTTTTCTTAATTTCTTATAACTTCAAATTTCTCAAATATTTTGATATTTATATTTAATTTTTTTTAAGTTAACCCATGTAATACATGAGTCTCACAACTAATTAATAATATATGTTAACTATTATGTCATTTTTCAACCTATTAATTATCAATTTTAAATTTTAAATTTTAACTTACTCTAATTACATTAAATTAATAATTGATTCTCCATTTTCAATTTTTTTCATTCTAATTATATTAAATTAATAACGTTATATTAAAAAATAAAATAAAATAAATATAGATTATAAGGTGATATAATTTCATGTATTTGTTTAAATCAATGATTATAATTTTATACGACTAAAAATATCTCTTAAGTAATAATTTATTTAAAAAAATTAATTAATAATTTTTATTTTTTAATAAGAAAGTTTATTTAATTTTTTAATTTTGGTTCTCACGGGTTATAAATTAGTATGTGTGTGTGTATATATATATATATATATATATATATATATATATATATATATATATATATATATATATATATATATATATATATATATATCTTGTGCATATAACATTCATTGTGAACCAATCATTTTAGGTATTTTAAGAAAGTAATTAATACATATTAAATGTTGAAGATATAATGCGTATTAATTAAAATTTTAAGTATTTAATATGTATGAATTACTTTATATATATATATATATATATATATATATATATATATATATATATATATATATATATATATATATATATATATATATCGAATGAAATGTTTTTCTCTATAGTAGTTTCCGGTGTGCATTTCTAGGGTCTCTTCTGTTTTAATAAAGCATGATGTTAAAGGAATCTACTATCAATATAACAAACACATCTATGGATTGATAAACCTAAGTTACATCACACATTGACACTAGTATTAACGGGTGAGTATGGTTCGATTTGGTTCGGTTTTACGTTAAAACCAAAGCCGAAACCAAACCAAAAAGTTCTTTTTTTTTTATTTTGGAAAAACCAAACCATCGGTTCTTCTCGGTTTTGTTTTTTTCGGCCTTTCGGTTTTATATTTTTGTTTTTTGGGTTTTTAGTTCATAAATTATTAGACTCGGATCGTAGGATTTTATTACTTATTTAATACATACTCCAATACAAATATGCAATATGTTTCATCTATTTAAACAAAACGGAAATTAATGTAAAATAAAAAAGATGGTGCCTAATTTTTATATACATTCTCATTTACAAATAATCATTGTGAGATGGTTGAGTTAACTATATTCCTTAATTTTATAATATCAAAAAATGTTCACTTTTGAATCTCACAATCAATATGAGATGTATGTGATTTGAATCTTTTTAGACTTTTAACCCTCTAACCTCTCCTATCATATAGACATTTAACGTACACAATAGAATATTGATTTTTCTTAATTTATGGATTACTTTATTAATGGTATGATATTTAAATATAAAACGACATCATTTTGTGTATTTCTGTTCGGTTTAAGTTTTTTCGGTTTCTAGATATAGAAAAACGAAACCGAACCTAAAAATCAGTTTTTCTAAAAACAAAAAACCAAAGCATCGGTTTTTCAAATGGTTAGGTTTTTTTTGGGTTTTTTGCACACCCTAGTAACTTGTAGCATTTTGTTAAACGTTACATGAAGTAGCTTTTGGATTTGGAGTGTTTTTTTTAAACTAAACGCTAAAATGTTGTAATGTCAAACGAGGTTTTTTGTTCAAAATGGAGCGGTTTGTCAAATGCTAGAAACTAGAAGCTCTCAAACGCTATGTGCCGAACACGCGCAAAATAGAAAGCAACAAAGGAGGCATTAATAGTAAGTTTTTATTTATTTTTTTTTATTTTTAATATAGGAACTAAAATGAACATTACACATAGTATTTTGTTCTTTTAACATATTTTTCATGTTATTCTATGTTCTTTCTATACCTTTTGTATATTATTAGCACCCCTTTGTAATATATATATATATATATATATATATATATATATATATATATATATATATCGTGCATTAGAATGCCTCTATTTAAGGAAGTTTTTCCACATTTAAAATCATATCAAGCTAGGGATTTCAACCCATCTTCATGCTATGTATGTACGACTCTACTTCATTGGTCGGTTTTTTTTCTGCTGATCTTCACGCTTCACATCTTTTTGCCTCACCGATCATTCTCCTTGATCGATTCTCTTCAGTTGTGTTTGCCCATTACATCTTCCTGTTCGATCACAGTATCGGTTGTTACTGCCTACACGATCGATCCCCCTACTGCGATCATTAATTCCAAGTTACTCCATCGGTCTTTGTTGAATTGTCTTTCAGCCTCAATGCTTCCTTGTGATAGTTTCTTGTTGCCTAAGGTAAATTCTCTATCTTTAGTATGGGTTCCTCCTCTACCATGTCTCATTCTAAGTTAAATCTTATATGCACTCTCACGAATGTGTACAATCAATTTAGCTTCAAATTGAATGTTGATGGGTCTTAGTATACATTATTACTTCAAATTTTCTCCAACATGTGTTGAGGTACATTGAGTTATGGTCAAATATCCAGGAAATTGGTTCCAACTCTGGATGATGACGAGGAATGATATTTTCTTGATGCACGTATTAAATCTTGGTTTTATAGTACATGTGATCCTATTTTGCTTCAAATTATCTTTTATGATGATTAACTGATTGTCCTACAAAAGACCTTTGGGACAATTTGGATGATGTTTTTCGGAACAACAAAATGTCTCGAATGTTGCAATAGGACCAATTTTGTAATACAAAGAATGGCACAAGTTTAATTACTGAGTTTTGTCATACGCTTAAGAATCTTGCTGATCTCAAAGATGTCAACTCATAAATCACTTAAATTGAGTTGGTGATGCAAATTCTAAGACAATTACTGCCTTCCTATCCCAGTATTTTTGTTGTCATCACCAACACGAATCCCTTTCCTTTTTTTTCCATTAAGTCCAAAAACATGTTTATTTGTATGATTCTCGTGAGGCTAAAACTAGCTCCATTATTGATCCTTCTATGTATTAAATTTCGACTCTATACTCTTCATCAAAACCTCTAGAAAGTCTAAAAACTGGCAGAGAAAGAACAACAACTATAACACCAGTTCAGGTAATCATTTTATTAAGTTATTAAACTAAATTTTTTGGTTCAAACTTAGCTCACGTCGTGTGCACTTGCATGTCATAATGTAATATGGCTTTTCAATAATGCACATGACTTTAAGAACTCACGACGTGACCATGTATGGGTTACATCGTGAGATCTAACTGACAGACAAATCCTAATTTTGAGGATTTCTCCCGTGTTTAAAGGAAGTGAGGGCTAGGGTTAGCTCACCCTCAACCTCCATCACCTCCTAACACTCCCCTTTGGAACCCTGATCCTCCATAGTTGATTTTGAGCTCATTTTGATGATTTCTAGCAAAGAACAAGAAGAGGAATAGCATTTGGTACACCATCTCAACTTGCAAGCCTCATCATCATCCTTTCTCATCTTCTGGACCCTTGTGAATATTCAAAGTTCATTGTTTTATGTTTCCAAGTACTTAGATCTAGGTTTTCCATGGATTTTCTTAATGTTCTGGCTTGTAAGAGTGTTGAGGTTCCATAAAGTTGCTAACTTTATGGATCCCCAGGGTCCTTTTATGGATTAAGGTCATAGATCTGGAGTTTTATAGAACTTTGAGCTTTTGCATGAGATCTTGGCTCTATTATGCACCATTTTAGACCTAGCTTGTGTTTGAGGAATCTATTGGCCATGCATGCCTAAAATTCCACAATATTTATGATGTTCTGAAGTAGATAAGACATTCTGGAAGTTTTGGTTGCATGTCTGCAAGAATTAAGAGCTTTATTCATCAAGCTGTCTAGAGCGTTTCTCACGACATGAGCACTTGGGTGTCACAACGTGAGAATGATCATTAACCATTATTTCATCTTATTAGGTCATAATCTAACCAACAGGTGGTCACAGCGTAATGACCGGCTGTATGACTTAGAGTAGAAATTTTTACCATTGACCATTGACTGTTGAGTTTGACCATTGACCAAGTTTGACTTTGGGTCAAATGTAGTAATTTGAGTGGTAGATTAAGGTTTGGTCCGTGTTTGTTGTATATATAACCTATAGAGCCAGTATTTGGAGCAGTGATCAGTGTAATAATCTTTTAGACTTTGAGGTGAGTTCCCTCATTATACTTGTGGGTCAAAGGCAAAAATGTCAACCCACTAGGTTGTGTTATGTATCCTGGTATATATGACATTGATATGCTATAGTGATCTATTAGGTTGGTAGATCTATATGATTACTTGTAAATGTTGATTGTATGAATAACTATTGCATATGTCGACATATTGTGGTTGAGTTGAGGTGATACTACTTTGTGCGGACGCCAACAAATTCGGGAGCAATCTGGACATAAGTTGAGGGATGGGAAGGCAATCAAGACTTATGTTGATGGCTCCGGAGCAATCCATACATAAGCTGAGGGTCGGGAGGGCAATCGAAACTTATGTTGTGGGCTGAGGGGTAATCCAGACTGATGACTGTGGACCCAACATGCATGTTTATGTATATATTGTTGGATTAGGTGTTTAAACCCAGAACTATAATTGGTATAAACTTGAATTGATAGTAGCACCGTCCTGTTGGGTTGCCCTCAAACATAGCAATTGGACAAGATGATTTTTTGGAGAGAGAGGTTAATTTATTATTTGATTAATAAATTGAAATAATTGATTTATTAATGTATTATGAAAATAATAT